>NC_041382.1:772013821-772018198 GCF_002162155.2 Triticum dicoccoides
CGTCACAGTTTGATTCCTGCTGCAAGGAATGCACACCGTCATAACCGAGAGCGTTCAATACAATGTGTTTTTGCTGCCATGATATACGAAATGATATATATGATGCGATCCGATCGCCTCTTTTTTCATCTCTAGCCACCGCCCTTGCCGGCCGTCCTAGTCGTCGGTCGCAGCCCTCAGCCGTCGTCCTAGTCGCCGGTCGCAGCCCTCAGCCCAAGCAACGTCTGCACCATGCGGTTGCAGCTTCGGTGGCCATCGCCACCGCTCGTCAGTATAGTTGCCGCCGCTCATGCCTGATGTCGCAGCTCGTCCGGCTCACCTCACGGTTGCTCGCTCCGTTACAAAAAATTCAAGCATCGATTCTAAAAAAACTGTCTCACCGCTGAGCCATTGCAGATTACCGAGCTGCCGGTTGTAGCAATTTGTGATGATGGTTGAAGCGGGATGAGTGACACGGATTATAGCAGAAATGCGATGGTCATGTGATGTAGCAACACGCTATGTCATTTGTAGCCGGATGGGACATCGGCTGTAGCAATTTATAACCCTGGTTGTCGTATGTAGCAAAAAATACGACGGCCGTGCGATGTAGCAGAACGTGACGTGCATTGTAGCAGTCGTGCGATGTAGCAAAAAACATACTATTATAATACCACAAACACTGTTAGAATAAATCCAAGGCGCTTCGTCGATCTATCAAGGATCAAGCAATCACACAAGCATGACACCGAGATTTGTTAACGAGGTTCACTATCATGGCTACATCTCGGGGTTAACTATGGGCGCTCCTTCCCATGACACCATCATAATACCGCACCTCGGCCGCCCAGGCGTCGACACATGCCGCCGGCTCCCCCCTGCGCGCCTGTGCTATTATGTTGGCATAGGTTACATCGTGGGTCTACCCTCGATATATATGAGAGGCCTAGGATAAAGTGTCCTATTAGGACACAAATCCTACCCTGTCAACACACAGTTAAAAACTCACCGCAAAAAAAAAAACACACAGTTAAAAACCAAATCCAACTGTACAATAATATTCAACACAACTCTGACAAACTCCACCTTGATTAATATTCTTCACCATTTGAATTCATGCATGCATCCAACCTCCATGTACATTAGACTTCTGGGGCGTGGAAACATGTGGTGCATGCCTGAGGGCTTGTGCGGCTTCGACAAGACTATGACGCGGGGTTGATTCAAGGCAGTGCGCACATGAGAGCTTGAAGTCGACAGGGCGTGGTGGTAGCATAGCGCAGCTACATGGAGTCATGTTGAAGATGGAGCTGGAGTCTGATGGACGACTTCACTCTGTGCTGATGGAGGGGCTACGGCGTGAATGCATGGCAAGTTGGAGCCTTGTTAGAATAAATCCGAGGCACTCCGTCGATCTACCGAGGATCAAGTAATCACACAAGCATGACACTGAGATTTTTTAACGAGGTTCACCATCATGGATACATCACCGGGGTTGACTACGGGCGCTCCACCCCATGACACCGTCACAATACCGCACCTTGGCCGCCCGGGCACCGGCACACACCGCTGGCCCCCCCTGCGCGCCTGTGCTATTATGTTAGCATAGGTTACATCGTGTGTCTACCCTCAATATATATGAGAGGCCTAGGATACAAGTGTCATATTAGGACACAACTCCTACCCTGTCAACACACAGTTCAAAACCAAGTCCAACTGTAACCTACCTTGTACAATAATATTCGACACAACTCTAACAAACACATCTCTTCTCACTAACAGTTGTCACATAAGCAAACTTATATTCGGTGTGTAATGTTAATATCTAAGGTACTCCCACTATAAGTGGTCTAACATAGGTCCGGTGGAACGCCCAAATCGGAATCCTATTCCCAGTGGTGACCACAAGTGTTACTATCCAGGATCCGCAATTGCTGGAGCGAGGTCAAGTGGATATG
The DNA here is from genome assembly GCF_002162155.2 of Triticum dicoccoides. Lineage (NCBI taxonomy): Eukaryota > Viridiplantae > Streptophyta > Magnoliopsida > Poales > Poaceae > Triticum > Triticum dicoccoides. Next base: position 772,015,759 of record NC_041382.1, read on the forward strand.
CACAGCCGAAACATGCGTCGCTCAAGCGGGCTATAGGTGGTCCATCTTAAACCTAGTGCCAGTGGGTGACATGGTTACATCATCTATAAATGTGTCACCAGAATACATCATCTACATGCGTCACAGTGTTGATGCACGCAAAAGCTTATCAACTACTCTCTCCATCCACGAAAAAGGATACTTCTGCTTTTGAACTAGACCATTTTTTTAGATTAGCAATATATATATGTATATATGATATTTTCTCCGACTCAAATTAATTGAATCAGATTTTTCTTGATACGAATGTATATACTTCTGCTTTGTGACTAGATACATCCGTACCTAGACAAATCTGAGTTTTAACTTGGGTCGGAGGGAGTGTCAAACTTAGTATATCATGAAATTACTTTTAAAAATGGATTTACTGATACTAATTTGGAGTCATAAATGTTTCTATATTTTCCAGTAACATTGGTCAATGGTCTTCTTTTAATAAAAACAAATTTTAAAACTATGTAATGAGGGAGTAAATAGTAGTAGTACTCCCTCTGTCACAAATTACTTGCGGGCCTTGGGCCATCCTAGGAGGGCCCGGCGGAGGAACATGTGCCTGTCATTGTGCAGGTGCCAAGTATACAAGGTGATTTGTCTCAAAAAAAAGTATACAAGGTGATGCACATCCGGGCCACAGGCTCGTGCCACCTCTAGGTGTACATTTGAGCTCCCGTGGCAGCATAGGCGTCGTAGATGGCCCATAGCGCCGGCTCGCTCACCACGCCTGAGGCGGCGATGTTGGCCACGTTGAGGAACGAGTTCATGACCTCGGAGTTTACCAGGTCGCTGCCCACATCGATAACATCGGTGGCGGGCGAGCTGAAGACGAGGTCGCTCGTGATGGCGCCAACATCGAAGCCCCGGGCTATGGCCTCGACCCCCATGCCTAGGATGTTGCTCTCGCACATGGACATGACCTGGGCGGCGTGGCGGTCCATCTGCCCCGACCGGTCCTTGAGGAGCGTCCTGTGCGTCGCCTCCAGCGCGATCTTGGCTCAGATGTAGGACGTGCCGATGACGACAGCCTCACGCCCCTGCCGGCCACTAGGGGTTCGTAGCGAGCGGGCGTTGGCGAGCCCGTGTAGTTGGAGAAGAGGGTGCGCACGTCGGAGGCCCCAAAATCAGTAGGTTCGCATAGGGCGTTGGTTGTTGTCATCGCCTCAAGCCAGTCAGCGGCGCCCAGCAAGGCGAGAACTTGCGGCGTGACTTGGACCAGCCCATCGCCCTTAGTGGGCAGCACGTTGCCGATTGCATGCTGCGTGCTTTTCCACAGTGCCAGCTCCGGCGACAGTCACAGTTGCACCAACCTGGGCCGCGCCGCGTCGCCTCATCCATCAATGCTAATGCTAGCAAACATCTCCGCCAGCAAGTCTTCCCCCTCGCGGGACAGCCTTCTCAGATCCGCCATGCCCCCTGTCCCCTTTCCGACCAAGGCCCTCGCAGCCGAGTAGCCCGTGTACAAGGGGAAGCCTCCATCTTGCCGCTTCGCCAGCCGGGCGCCCCAAAAATACGAAGGGATTGCAACTAGCCTACTGCTGTTGCCGCTAGGGACAGTGTCCTTCTCCCTCACCATCTCAATATAGAGGCCATGGAGAGAGAAGCCACCCCAAGTTGGGGAAGCCTCCATCTTGCCGCTTCCCCAGCCGGGCGCCCTAGAAATACGAAGGGATTGCAACTAGCCCGCTGCCGTTGCCGCCAGGGACAGTTTCCTTCTCTCTCACCACCTCAATATCGAGGCCATGGAGGGAGCAGCCACCCCAGGTTGGGGATGGGGTGGGTGGTGCCTCCACGTCGCCGCGACGAGTCCAAGCGAGACTCAACTTTTTTATTTAGTACTGTATTAAAAAATCGGATTTGCTAAAACTCATTCAGCTGAGAATCAAATTGGCCTCATTCACTTTTCTGACCGTCCAATTGAGCCACGCCACGATTCTCGTTTTCGTCCTGGAGAGCTTCGTAACGACGGGAGGCACGGCCCATCTATTGTCCCGCTCGCGGCCTGTTTTCTTTTTTGTCGCGCGCTTGTTTTTTGATTTTTTGCTGATGAAGCCCACTTGCGTTGGATATAGGAAGCCCGTGTATTATCGCCCCCTCTTTTCATTTCTCTTCGTGTCTTGTTGGTGGCAGCTGAGACTCGGGGATAGCCCGTTGTGGGAGTTCGGCGACGGCGGCGTCTACCTATGCGGGAGATCGGCGGCGGCGGCATTTTTCGAAGTAAGAATCCGGCCGTTCTGTTGGTCCTCCAATTTTTTCTTTGCCATTTGTAGATATTTTCTAGGTTTTTCTTTTAGGGCTGTTCTTTTTTGTTTCTGGCCAGATCCGTAGGAACGGTATATGATTTTGGCAGCTTCGAATCGGAGATGTGGGTGGCTGTAGTTTTGGATGTGGATCATCGCACGCATTT
>NC_041382.1:772018559-772023450 GCF_002162155.2 Triticum dicoccoides
TACCCCGCGCGTTGCAGCGGTAAATTCAGCAATGATTTAAAGAGATATGAAAAAAATAGAAATGTGTAATGTGTTATATTTATTTGAAGGAGACATTTGAGTGCAAGAAAGTAAACAATGATCCATCTTCTCATTTCCAAGCTCATCAAACTACTGAAATTGCAGCATACAACAATAGTTCATTCGGAGGCTTTGAAGAGTGTCTTTGTGACTCACGGTGAGGAGGGTAGTAGAACAGCCCATACCAATGACTTACAATAAGAGAATAAGGAAAGAGCAACGTATTTAACCGAGTATAATGGAGGAAAACTAGCCAATAATTAGCCAGCCGAAACTGTTACCTAACGACTTGTCTACAAATACAAAAGGCATCATAGGGGATTCATGAAAAAGAAGAATCAGTTGATAAAGAAAAGAGTAATCTAAATCACACTCACTAAAAATGAATGCTTCGGAAAATTGTAGCATATGAAATATAGCTCTGATGGTATAAAGGCTATAGGAAAAAAATTAATATACAACACATGTGACCCACGCTTCGAGTAACTGCATAACATATGAGCTAAAAGTGGCAGATGGTTGGCAAGAGTCCAAAGCATGCGCAATGTGAATCCCTTGGTTCTAATACCATACCTGCACAAAATAGGTTATGCATAAAGTAAGTTAGTAAGTAGGGAAAGGCTACATGAATACAGTAAAAACTGGATTGCTATATGACAACATGACTTATTGGACATCTAAAAATAGTAAAACAAAGAAATAAAATGAATTAGTATATTTGAAGGTATATCTTACCCTATCGATTTGCTTTGCATGGCCGGCGGTAGCTGGATCCTACAATAAGAAAATTGAGAAATAAACATGGGTTAGCGCTGAAATTTGGCTTCCTTCTTGAAATTTGGCTTCCTTCTTAGTGGACATGAGGATGAGGTTCAAAACAAATATAATAGGCCTCTCAGTTTGTAGAATCAATGGAAAATTCTTGTGTTTATAAGAGGAAACTACTATGACAAAATAGAATATGTCCTCGAAGAGGACTAAAAAGTTAGCAGCATGCTGTGTGACACTTCCATACACAGTTGTTCAGTGCTTCCATACACAGGTCGATCGTACACCTGCAGGATACATGTTTCTACAAACTGAGAATATGTATCCATATTTGATACCGTATCTAAACAGGTATCTGAAGAATTGACATTAAGAATGAAGGAAAAGAAAATCTGGATACATGTTGGATGCGTCTTGGATACTTGTGGATATGTCCCAGTTTAATCCTTTGTCCCGATTCTTTTGCTCCTTTTCTAAAAAATCAAGACAGAAAAACCATCATGATGTATCCAAGGTGTAGCGGCGGGAGTGCCCCCCATCCCTCCCTTAGGCATACTCACCCTTCCTCCAGGCACTGGCCGTGGCACTCGCGCCCGGTGCGGCCCATCCGCGCATGAGCGAACCCAGCGCTGGCGTCCGCGGCGTGGAGGCCGCATCGCATAGTGCAGGACATCGCTCGACGACCACATACTGATCCGTAAGCACCACCACAATAGCTAGAAGATCTCGACCAGGGTCAGCGACTTGTAGAGGGAGTAGTGCCCATCGGAGACCGGACCAGCCGGAAGGTGTGAGTCGTCGTGTTCAAGGCGGTGGCGACGCTCGCTGTGGAATCTGAACAAATCATTTGGGCAAACAATCAAGTATGCACGGGTCTCCGCCGGCGATGACCCTTGAAAGGCCGCCGCTGGAGGCGTAGTACGAAGAGAGAGAGGCAGAGATAGAGGGAATATGAGAAGAATCGGTGAGGATTTTTTTAGGAACGAATGGAGATTTATTCGTTAAGGAGACGAAAGAACCTAGTGGTCCGCCTATTAATTTCCATCATAATCAAAGCAGTTTTCTTCTTCTCCTCCCATGTTAGGCTAGTGATAGTGGAGAGTAACTTAAACTAGTAACATGCATATGTGACTGATCTATGCTATTGCATTCATAGTGGGTAGTGTCATAGGTGTGGTAACATAGATGTCTTCATTTATTACTTTGTAGACTCATTTTGCATTGGGAAGCACTATGTGATGGTAACATATTATGTTACTTTATTTGCCTCTCTCTTCATTAACTACTTAACACATCATTATTTTTACTTATGTGGCATCTATGTTACTACCTATGTTACTCCCACTATGACCAGCCTTTGCGAGATGTATTTGTCATCCTATATTGATGGTATGCGCGGAGCAATTGCACGGATCAGTAGTACTACTACCTTTTATTGGGGCGTGTTAGATGGACGCATGCATGCATGCAGAGTCTAGGGATTTTTCTTGCCCGCCATATTTATGGAAGGCTGCATGTCTTATGGCTGGGTGGGTGAAGAAGTGTGATGTGGCAGGCTGATGTGGATGAGCTGCATGTTAAGAGAATTCAAGTAGTGAGGGCTCCTATTTAGATATAGCAGATGTGTTGGAAATGGGCGTGAAATAGAAAACATGTTCCCAACACAGGTTTTTTGCGTGTTTTTTCTTTTTCGATGAAGATGAATGTGCAGAGTATGATTTTCCAACACAGGTTTTTTGTGTGTTTTATCTTTTTGGATGGAGATGAATATGCAGAGTATGATTTTCCAACACAGATTTTTCTGTTTTGTCTCGCGCAGCCTCACCGTTTCCCTCTGCTTAATCTTTCAGGCGCTGAGGATTTTGATAGCAAAAATGTGAACCCCTCTTTTCCTGCTATAACTGGACTATGTTTCCTGCTCTTGCGGTTGTCGGGGTCGTTTGTATACACAGTAATTTCACCATGCATTCATACTGTCACGAGATGGTTTAGGTAGCTCGGTTGGAATATGTTGTTCTGAAGTGACTATGAAAATGTTCCAGCTAGCATTTGTAAAGGTAGCAGACAGACAGATTTTGGTGTTTGCTAATGCTTTTTAATAATACCAATGTATTATATATCTAGCACTGCATTTGTTCTATTTGTTTCATTCTATAGTAGTCTATCTTATCTAACACAACTGTTACCAAGGTGAAGGAATACTCTACAGTTCTATTTTTATTTTTGAGTTTGCCTGTCTTTTGTAACACACGAATACTTCTTTTTTTGATGACTGAACCAAAACAGCCATGAAGGATTTCCCCTGAAAAAACACTAATACTGACCGAACAAGCAAACGGACTGACCGAACAAGCAAACGTAATCAAGTAACAGTTTGTTTAATTCTATAGTATTATATCTTACATTGGTTTTTCACTGTAAATGGCGAATGTAAATGCATTTTTTAGATTTTGATTCTTGATATAGAATTTTCTTCAGTTACGCCGCAGTTTTTGTTTGGTGTACTTTTTGGCATGGATGTTTTGTTAACTGAATCAACACAGAGACTAGGGTTTCCTTTGTTCTCCATGGCATATTTTCTTTCTTTTTCTGCTTTCAATAGATCAAAATCAGGTGCTATTATGATTTTATGATTGGATAGTTTAAACAATGAACAGAGGACGACGGTGTGCTGTTATCCTTTTGAGTTGTGTAGTTTCATCAGTCTGTGCTTTGTATTTTTTACAGTTTCGTTATCATTCCGAAATAACCCATCATTTTTTTCTTTTTTGTCTTTTTTTTATTTGTGCAAACTGATTGTGGATTCTTATTTTTTATACGCGAGTTTTATACTATGCAGAATGTTGTGCCTAGATTGCCATTCGTACTTCGAGAACGACGATGAATAGAGGTTTGGCATTTTCATTCACGACGGGTCTGGAGACTTTGCAGTAATCTCTTCTCCTTTTTTCTCACTTTTTTCTGGATGTTTTTTTTCAATGTATTTTCCTTTATGAAAGATTCTTCTTTTTCGCTAATTGTTTTGACTTTTTTTCCTGACATCCCATGCACGGCAAGGAACCGAATCAACCAGATGAGTGGCCTGAAGTTTAAAGCACACGGCCATAGGTACGTTGTTGATGTGTTCAAGGGACACTCAACGACATTGATTGGAGGTGATGACTGGAAACGCGGCTTCTGCGTGTGCCTGGGGCAAAATAGTGGTGTTCGACATGTCTGGACGGATGCCCCATGCTTATGTGTGTTATGTTGGCGGACGACTTGCAGCAGTTCGTTGGGGCCCAGCGCAATCGCAACTAAGCACACCCAAGCGCAACCGGGCATCGGGAGGAGGGTTGTCGATGCCGATGAAATCGGTTCCATTTTTTGTTAGTTTTTTTCTTGTTGTAGTAGCAACCGACCCATCCCAAGCGCAATCGCAACTCAACACACCCAATCGCAACTATAGGACATATAATGTGACCGCAACTGGGGGTCGGGGCGAAGCGTTGTCGGCATCGATAAAATTGCTTCCATTTTTTGTTAGTTTTTTTTGTAATTGGAACCGCCCCATCCAGAGGGCAATCGCAAGTCAACACACCTGAGGCGCAACTGCAAGCCATATAACGTGACCGCAACCGAGGTCGGGTGGAGGGCTATCGGTGCCGATGAAATCGGTTCCTTTTTTTGTTAGGTTTTTTTGTTGTAGTTGCAACCGCCTCAACCTGAGCGCAATCGCAACTCAGCACACCCAAGCGCAACTAGGCGTCGGGGGGAGGGTTGTCGGCGCCGATGAAACCGGTTCCATTTTCTTTTCTTAGAGTTTTTTTGTAGTTGCAACCGTCCCAACACGAGCGCAACTGCAACTCAGCACACCCAAGCACAACCGCGGGACATATAATGTGCCTGCAACCGGGGTCGGGCGGAGGGTTGTCGGCGCCGATGAAATCTGTTCCATTTTTTTGTTAGGGTTTTTCCTTGTAGTTGCAACCACCCCATCCCGAGCGCAATCACAACTCAACACACCCAAGCGCAACTGCAAGCCATATAATGTGACCGCAACCGGGGGTCGGGGCGGAGGGTT
>NC_041382.1:772023484-772025806 GCF_002162155.2 Triticum dicoccoides
TCGGCGCCAATGAAATCGGTTCCATTTTTTAGTTAGTCTTTTCCTAGTTGCAACTGCCCCAACACGAGCGCAACTACAACTCAGCATACCCAAGCGCAACCGGGCGTTGGGGGGAGGGTTCTCGATGCCGATGAAATTAGTTCCATTTTTGTTAGTTTTTTTGTTGTAGTTGCAACCGCCCCATCCCGAACGCAATCGCAACTCAACACACCCAAGCGCGACTGCGGGACATATAATGTGACCGCAGCCAGGGGTCGGGGCGGAGGGTTGTCGGCGCTGATGAAATCGATTCAATTTTTTGTTAGGTCCTTTTGTAGTTGCAACCGCCCCATCCCGAGCGCAATCGCAACTCAACACACCCCAGGCGCAACTGCAAGCCATATAATGTGACCGCAACCGAGGTCGGGCGGAGGGCTGTCCGCGCCGATGAAATTGGTTCCTTCTTTGTTAGGTTTTTTTGTAGTTGCAACTGACCTATGAGTGCAATCGCAAATCAACACACCCAAGCACAACTGCAAGCCATATAATGTTACCGCAACCGGGGTCGGGTGGAGGGCTGTCGGCGCCGATGAAATCAGTTCCTTTTTTTGTTAGGTTTTTTTGTTGTACTTGCAACCGCCACAACCCGAGCGCAATCGCAACTCATCACACCCAAGCGCAACCGGACGTCGGGGGGAGGCTTGTCGGCGCCGATGAAATCGGTTCCATTTTTTTGTTATGGTTTTTTGTTGTAGTTGCAACCGCCCCGTCCCGGCGCAATCACAACTCAACACGCCCAACTGCAACTGCAAGCCATATAATGTGACCACAACTGGGGGTAGGGGCGGAGGGTTTTCAGCGCCAATGAAATCAGTTCCATTTTTTGTTAGTTTTTTTAGTTGCAACCGCCTTAACACGAGCGCAACTACAACTCAGCAAACCCAAGCGCAATCGCAGGACATATAATGTGCCCGCAACCAGGGTCGGACGGAGTGTTGTCACTCCGATGAAATCGGTTCCTTTTTTGTTTGATTTTTTTGTAGTTGCAACCACCCCATCCTGAGCGCAATCGCAACTCAACACACCCAAGTGCAACTGCAAGGCAATGGACTTCTCGTGCTGTTTGCCAGCCATATGTATTCCCCAGCAGCTTATATAGCCATATCAACACAAGGCTTGCTTCCTCTCAGAAGTGGTTTTTGTACAAAGCTTAAGCTTGTGGTACTAGCTAGCTAGAGAGACACACACATTTTGATTGTTTTCGTCTTATTGTATCACTTTCTCGCCATATGACTAGAAAGTAACACGATTCCGCTCCAGGATTGCAGGCACAAGGAGGAGTTGTTCGTGTCCACCTCGCCCTTGTGGACGTGCCGGCCAGTGACGGGGGACGGCCAGACGGTGCCGAGCATGTCGAGGACGACGGCCAGACATTCTTGCAGGTTTCCTTGTCGATCATCGTACTACTCAGGGTCCATGGTCCTGATGATGGGCAAAATGAGGGTCCTCTCCGTTCACAACTAGCTATATTACTTGAATGCCCGTATTTGTATTGCTTTATATAACTCTCAATGAATTTTTGACTCCTTCCAATAACATCGCGTGGACAAGAGTTCTTCCAGAACGTCCATATAATACATCTCCATTTTTCTCTTACTCTGAAAAAACCAACATGTACATAAAATACTTTGTTTCTATTATCATGTGTAACAATTATATAAAGAAGTACAATCGTTACCATGATCATCTCTTTCAGTTGCGCAGGATGCCATGAGTTTTTCAGTTTATCCATCATAAAGCTTTGTCAATTCACATTTTCAAAGCATCATCCAAAGCCATCAGTTTTTATCTGTAATATAAAAAAGTGAATATAAAACACATTCATTAAAAAAATAAGATCAGCCCATATACAATATATAATCATTGATCAGCTGCTCGCTTCGAGCATGTAACCGTTTCAATCAGAGTGAGTGGCATCGTGCATTTTAGTAGAGTGAGACACATCCCAATTTTAATATACGATTCTCCGGAAATGACTTGCTAGGGTATGTCAGATTTTTCATTATGTAAAAATGTAAATTACATTTATCTAAAAAAACAACTGTTTCCCGTATTAAAGCAAGCAGACGCTCCTTTTATTCTCATCATAAAAATACTATATTCACTCTATAAGTATTACCACATGGCACAATGCTCGTGGTCACATCTTATTTTCCCAGCCTGCTCTGCTCGTGACGGTATCGTCGCATCCATCTTTCCCCGTAATGAGTATCACGGACGCCTGCCCTAGACACCATGCCATTCAACTCACACCTTCCTCTCACCATCGTATCTCCTTCCCTC
>NC_041382.1:772025949-772038008 GCF_002162155.2 Triticum dicoccoides
CGGCGTCACAGTTTGAGTCCTGCTGCAAGGAATGCACACTGTCATAACCGAGAGCGTTCACCACAATGTGTTTTTGCTGCCATGATATACGAAATGATATATATGATTTGATCTGATCGCCTATTTTTTCATCTCTAGTCGCCGCCCTTGCCAGCCGTCCTAGTCGTCGCAGCCCTCGCCCGTCGTCCTTGTCATCGGATTCGCCCAAGCAACAGCTGCACCATGCGGTTGCAGCTTCGGTGGCGACGGCCACAACTCGTCAGCATGCTTGCCACTGCTCATGCCCGATGCCGCAGCTCGTCCGGCTCACCTCACAGTTGCTCGCCCCGTTACAGAAAATTCGAGCATCAATTTAAAAAAAACTGTCTCACCGCTGAGCCATCGCAGACCGCCGAGCGGCCGGTTGTAGCAATTTGTGATGATGGTTGAAGCTGCATGAGTGACACGGATTATAGCAGAAATGCGATGGTCATGTGATGTAGCAAAACACTATGTCATTTGTAGCCGGATGGGACATCGGCTGTAGCAATTTATAACCCAGGTTGTCGTATGTAGCAAAAAATACGACGGCCGTGCGATGTAACAGAACGTGACGCGCATTGTAGCAGTCGTGCGATGTAGCAAAAAACATACTATTATAATACCACAAACACTGTTAGAATAAATCCGAGGCGCTCCGTCGATCTATCGAGGATCATGCAATCACACAAGCATGACACCGAGATTTGTTAACGAGGTTCACTATCATGGCTACATCCCGGGGTTAACTATGGGCGCTTCTTCCCATGACACCGTCACAATACCGCACCTCGGCCGCCCGGGCGCCGACACATGCCGCCGGCTCCCCCCTGCGCGCCTGTGCTATTATGTTGGCATAGGTTACATCGTGGGTCTACCCCCGATATATATGAGAGGCCTAGGATAAAGTGTCCTATTAGGACACAAATTCTACCCTGTCAACACACAGTTAAAAACTCCCCGCAAAAAAAACACACAGTTAAAAACCAAATCCAACTGTACAATAATATTCAACACAACTCTGACAAACTCCACCTTGACGAATATTCTTCACCATTTGAATTCATGCATGCATCCAACCTCCATGTACATTAGACTTCTGGGGCGTGGAAACATGTGGTGCATGCCTGAGGGCTTGTGCGGCTTCGACAAGACTATGACGCGGGGTTGATTCAAGGCAGTGCACATATGAGAGCTTGAAGTCGACCGGGCGTGGTGGTAGCATAGCGCAGCTACATGGAGTCATGTTGAAGATGGAGCTGGAGTCTGATGGACGACTTCACTCTGTGCTAATGGAGGGGCTACGGCGTGAATGCATGGCAAGCTGGAGCCTTGTTAGAATAAATCCGAGGCACTTCGTCGATCTACCGAGGATCAAGTAATCACGCAAGCATGACACCGAGATTTTTTAACGAGGTTCACCATCATGGATACATCACCGGGGTTGACTACGGGCGCTCCACCCCATGACACCGTCACAATACCGCACCTTGGCTGCCCGGGCACCGGCACACACCGCCGACTCCCCCTGCGCGCCTGTGCTATTATGTTAGCATAGGTTACATCGTGTGTCTACCCTCAATATATATGAGAGGCCTAGGATACAAGTGTCATATTAGGACACAACTCCTACCCTGTCAACACACAGTTCAAAACCAAATTCAACTGTAACCTACCTTGTACAATAATATTCGACACAACTCTAACAAACACATCTCTTCTCACTAACAGTTGTCACATAAGCAAACTTATATTCGGTGTGTAATGTTAATATCTAAGGTACTCCCACTATAAGTGGTCTAACATAGGTCCGGTGGAACGCCCAAATCGGAATCCTATTCCCAGTGGTGACCACAAGTGTTACTATCCAGGATCCGCAATTGCTGGAGCGAGGTCAAGTGGATATGCACAGCCGAAACATGCGTCGCTCAAGCGGGCTATAGGTGGTCCATGTTAAACCTAGTGCCAGTGGGTGACATGGTTACATCATCTATAAACGTGTCACCAGAATACATCATCTACATGCGTCACAGTGTTGATGCACGCAAAAGCTTATCAACTACTCTCTCCATCCACGAAAAAGGATACTTCTGCTTTTGAACTAGACCATTTTTTTAGATTAGCAATATATATATATATGTATATATGATATTTTCTCCGACTCAAATTAATTGAATCAGATTTGTCTTGATACGAATGTATATACTTCTGCTTTGTGACTAGATACATCCGTACCTAGACAAATCTGAGTTTTAACTTGGGTCGGAGGGAGTATCAAACTTAGTATATCAATGGTTTATTTTAATAAAAACAAATTTAAAACTATGTACGGAGGGAGTAAATAGTAGTTGTACCCCCTCTGTCACAATTACTCTTCTTTTTTTTAATATGCATACCTTTTTTATGTGGATACATTCATATTTAGATAAATCGGAGACAAATAATTTGGAATGCAGGGAGTACTAGTCTACTCAGCCCCTCATAGTAATTAACTAGTGGCTGAGGTGCCACCCTGTGGATCTGCTTGAGAGGAAGTTGCGCGAACGCTTCCATTTAAAAAAAAATACATAGAGTCCTCGCCTCCGTCTAAAAAAATATCTCAGAAAAAAAAATCCTCACCTTCATCTAAATAAAGAAAAAAACACCACGTCAGCCTACCAGCGAGCGCCACTTTGCATAATCCTCCATTTAAAAAATACCAGAGGTCCTCACTTCCATCTAAAAAGAAAAAACTACATTTAAAAAATAATCACCTTTATCTAAAAAAATTCCAAAAAATTTCTCACCGCGGATAACCAGCTTGCGCCACATGGCATAGCTGGTTGGCCGTCCTTCACACGAAGCTTAATGGGTTTAATTCCGAATCAACAACATCACCTGCAGCAGTTAACAACTTTGGTATGCAGTCCGTTGTTCATGGGAAGCAGCTGCCCGGAGAAGAAGATGAGGAGGAGATACGACGGCGAGAGGAAGGTGTGGGTTGAATGGCATGGTGTCGAGGGCAGGCGTCAGTGATACTCATTACGGGGAAAGATGGAAGCGATGATACCGTCACGAGGAGAGCAGGCCAGGCAAATGAGATGTGAGTGCGAGCGAGTGAATATACTATTTTAAAGATAAGAATAAAAGGAGCGTCTGCTTGCTTTTTTACGGGAAACGGCTGTATTTTTAGATAAATGTAATTTACATTCTTATATAGTGAAAAATCTAACATACCCTAGCAAGTCATTTCCGGAGAATAGCGTATTAAAACTGGGATACATCTCACTCTACTAAAATGCACGACGCCACTAACTCTGATTGAAACGGTCACATGCTCGAAGCGAGCAGCTGATCAATGAATATATATTGTATATGGGCTGATCTTATTTTTTAATTAAATGTGTTTTATATTCACTTTTGTATATTAGAGATAAAAACTGATCGCTTTGGATGATGCTTTGAAAATGTGAATTGACAAAGCTTTCTGATGGATAAACTGAAAAACTCATTGCATCCTGCGCAACCGAAAGAGATGATAATAGAAACAATTGTACTTCTTTATATAATTGTTACACATGATAATAGAACCGAGGTATTTTTTGAACATGTTGTTTTTTTTCAGAGTAAGAGAAAGATGGAGATGTATTGTGTGGACGTTCAGAAAGAACTCTTGTCGATGCGATGTTATTGGAAGGAGTCAAAAATTCATGGAGAGTTATATAAAGCAATACAAATACGGGCATTCAAGTAATATAGCTAGTTGTGAACGGAGAGGACCCTCATTTTGCCCATCATCAGGACCATGGACCCTGAGTAGTACGATGATCGACAAGGAAACCTGCAAGAATGTCTGGCCGTCGTCCTCGACATGCTCGGCACCATCTGGCCGTCCCTCGTCACTGGCCGGCACGTCCACAAGGGCGAGCTGGACACGAACAACTCCTCCTTGTGCCTGCAATCCTAGAGCGGAATCGTGTTACTTTCTAGTCATATGGCGAGAAAGTGATACAATAAGACGAAAACAATCAAAATGTGTGTGTCTCTCGAGCTAGCTAGTACCACAAGCTTAAGCTTGTACAAAAACCACTGCTGAGAGGAAGCCAGCCTTGTGTTGATATGGCTATATAAGCTGCTGGGGAATACATAAGGCTGGCAAACACCACGAGGAGTCCATTACCTGCATTTTTTAATACAGTACTAAATAAAAATGTTGAGTCTCGCTTGGACTCGTCGCGGCGACGTGGAGGCACCACCCACCCCAACCCCAACCTGGGGTGGCTGCTCTCTCCATGGCCTCGATATTGAGGTGGTGAGGGAGAAGAACATTGTCCCTGGCGGCAACGGCAGCGGGCTAGTTGCAATCCCTTCGTATTTCTGGGGCACCCAGCTGGCGAAGCGGCAAGATGGAGGCTTCCCCTTGTACCCAGGCTACTCGGCGGCGAGGGCCTTGGTCGGCAAGGGGGCGGGGGGCATGGTGGATTTGAGAAGGCTGTCTCGCGAGGCGGAAGACTTGCTGGCGGAGATGTTTGCTAGCATTAGCATTGATGGCGGAGTGACGCGGCGCGGCCCAGGGTGGTGCAACTGCGACTATCGCCGGAGCTGGCGCTGTGGAAAAGCTCGCAGCATGCAATCGGCAACGTGCTGCCCACTAAGGGCGCCGGGCTGGTCCAAGCCACGCCGCAAGTTCTCGCCTTGCTGGGCGCCACCGACTGGCCTGAGGCGATGACAACAACCAACGCCCTATCTGGCAGCGGCATGGCGAACCTGCTGATTGGGGCCTCCGACATGCGCACCCTCTTCTCCAACTACGTGGTGGACATGGCATTTTACTATGAGCACGGGTACCACAAAGTGTTCCCCTCCTTCAGCCGCCTCCTACGCGACGGGCTCGCCGACACCCGCTCGCTACGAACCCCTGGTGGCCGGCAGCGACGCGAGGCTGTCGCCATCGGCGTGTCCTACATCCGAGCCAAGATCACGCTGGAGGCGGCGCACAGGACGCTCCTCAAGGACCGGTCGGGGCGGATGGACCGCCACGCCGCCCAGGTCATGTCCCTTTGCGAGAGCAGCATCCTAGGCATGGGGGCCGAGGCCATAGCCCGGGGCTTCGATGTTGGCGCCATCACAAGCGACCTCGTCTTCAGCTCGCCCGGCACCGATGTCATCGATGTGGGCAGCGACCTGGTAAACTCCGAGGTCATGAACTCGTTCCTCAACGTGGCCGACATCGCCGCCTCAGGCATGGTGAGCGAGCCAGCGTTGCGGGCCATCTACGACGCCTACGCTGCCACGGGAGCTCGGATGTACACCCAGAGGTGGCACGAGCCTGTGGCTCAGATGTGCATCACCTTGTATACTTGGCACCTGCACAACGACCGGCACATGTTCCTCCGCCGCGCCCTCCTAGGATGGCCCAAGGCCCGCAAGTCCCCGGCGCGGCCCCAGTGCGAGGCTGACTTCGACGAGGTCTTCGACACCGACTTTCGCACCACCGATTTCAGTAGGCCCCTTGAACCTGAGTACGCCTGCAATGGGGAAGAAACCTGCGACCACGTCCGGCGCTTCCTCAAAGTAAAAGGAGACCAAGACCACCTGCTCGCCGCCCTTTGGTCGTCCATTGTCACCGGTCCGCTGGAGTACGTCCGGACGGGCGAGGTGGACGAGCAGCGTGAGAAACACCTCATTGAATCCTCACGCCTGCAAATGGTCCAGCTCTTCTCCAAGGGCCTCATCGACGAAATGGTCTGGCTCGTCGCCCATGCAAGCCACCATGCGTGGCAGGTGAACTATCTGTTTGAGGCCGCCATGTTTGGCAGCATCCTGGACGGGGGCGAGTTGATAGGCAAGCTCGATCGGGCGGAATAGGCTGTCTACATGCATCCATCTTAATTATATTCGGCCGGCAGGCCTGCTGCTGTGATCAATTCGAACGTGGTTAATTCTCCATGCATGCATCACTGGTAGAAAAATGGCCTATAGTCCCGGTTCGTAAGGGCCTTTAGTCCCGGTTCCGGAACCGGGACTAAAGTGTCGGTACTAATACCTCCCCCCTTTAGTCCCGGTTCAATCCAGAATCGGGACTAAAGGCCCTCCACGTGGGCAGTGCGCAGAGCCCAGTCAGGAGACCCTTTGGTCCTGGTTGGTGGCACCAACCGGGACCAATAGGCATCCACGCGTCAGCACTTCTGTGGCTGGGGTTTTTGTTTTTTTTGAAGGGGGGGGGGTTGGGGGTTTTGGGGGGTTAATTTAGGTGTTTCATATATTGTGTTAGCTAGTTATAATTAATAGAGAGAAGTGTCCTCTGTTATGTCCGTGCTTGGTCGACGCTACGTACTATACATACGTATATAGAGAGGATTAGACACGCTAGCTAGCTAGTAAGCAAACGAAGGAAACAGAAGATCTTCATGAACATATATGCATATATACAGAGAGAAGTGATATCGACCACCTCTCCTTCTCCGAGAGATTGGTCGAACAACAAGTTCTCGTATATCTATCTGACACTACCGGCTACATATATACAATAATTATCTCTTACAAATATAATCATACGGACTTAGGGTCCACATAGAATTCTCCGTCTTCAGGGATCACGTGGTCAAGAAAGAATGCCGCCAATTTCTCTTGAACTGCTCGCATGCGAGCTGGTGCTAGGAGTTCATCCCGCTTCCGAAACATCTAATTTGAAGAAGAGGGTCAATACATATATATATATGAATGAATGAAACTCAACACAAATGATGGTAATAAAATAAAATTGTGAATGTTGTTATTTACGTACTTCATATTGTTCGTTAGAGTACCCGCCCCGCTCACAGGTCGTGTGGCGGATGGACTCGCAGATGTAGTATCCACAGAAATCATTCCCTTGTTCCTGCCACAACCACTTTATAAGAAATAGAGGTCAATCAAACTGATAAGCAAGAATGCTAAATGGTATTGATGAAACTAGCGCTTGAATCACTAGGAGATGCGCGGAACATGCTACTATAGTACTTACTTTCGGGTGTCTAAATTCCAGCTCCTTCGGCAGTCCCGAACTGTTTTGGTGAATTTTCTCCAAACCCTGCCGGACAAAGAAAACAATTACTTGATATCAGGAAATGAACAAAGTTGCTGATATGGTGGATAATGATCGATTTAACTTACTTCTTGAGGATTTCAGTCATGTCCGCATACTCTTTGGGATCTTTTCGTTTAGAGTCCAAGACGGTTACTACTCCCTGTTCAAGCTTAATCTCTAGGAGAATAAAGTGGAAACTGCACACACATGCATAATTCATGAATTACATTACTATAACCTTGACTAATATATAAGGGAAACCGAATACGCACAAGACAGTAAGACTCACCTGAAGTTGTAAGGAAAGAGTATTATATCTTTGTTTTGATTTATTACGAACGATCGTAGCAAGCTGGCCTCGGTAGCTGCGGCATGAAGTTTAACCTGAGTTGCATCTATGAGATATGTGTTAATGAACCCAATATCACCGACTTGTCTTTTCTTCAATTCGGCGATCTTCAATCTGCATAATATAGTGAGGATGATTATAAATACATGCAATGAAAGAGCTAAGCTATGTAGAGAAACTTAATGACAGAAGTAGTACTACTTACAGACAGTAGCAGGCGACCGTTGTTTTATCGAGGGACAATTGATTGAAAAACTGATAGAACTCCTCAAATGGAACAGGCAACAGATCAATTCCAACGAGGTCATGCTCCTTTTTAACTTTCACATACAAAGTACTCCTCCCCCAGAGTCTCTGCAGATTTTCAAGTACCAATCATGCAATCTTCGCATCATCGTTGATAGAGATCTTTCATCTTTGACGAGAGGCTTCCCGTACTCGTATCTTTGTATCTGCACCTCCATGGGTTCATAATGTACTTCGTCGGGCAGGTAATCTACAAGATTGCTATAACCGGGCAGCATCCTCGGATCATTATCGACGTTGTGGCTAGGCACCTTGAGCGGGGGGCACGATTGCTTCGCTTGTTCGCCGAGCTGGGCAATTTGTTTCCCAGCTCGTCGTTCTTTCAGCCTTTGATCACTGACAGTACTTCCCGACCGCTCCGCTTCGGCAAATTCCTTTCCAATAATGCGGTCATAGTTTCCTTTCGGCGGATCAGACTTCGGTGGTTTTGTCAGGGCAGCCAGAGTGCGCTTCACTTTCACCTGATCTACCTTCTCCTCTGAAGGTGGATGTTTCTTTGCTTTCACCCCTTCAAAGAATTTCTTCACTTCTTCTCGCGCCATTTTGGCGTTCTTCTCCTGGGTCCTCTCGTATGGTAACTTCTCTAGAGTCTTCAGAGAAGGACCGAATCTGTATGTCCTCCCGCCTCTGGTTGTACTGCTAGACGCCGACCGAGCAGACGTAGCGGTTGTCTTCTTTACTTGCTTAAGAGGCGGAGGAGAAGGACTACGACGCGCCGGAGCAGCTGGAGTGGCGGCAGGTCTCTTCCGCCCTTGCTGACGAGGCGGAGAAGGAGGAGGCTGGCTGCTCGGGCGCGTCGGCGCAGGCGGAGAAGGAGGCGGAGTGCTGCCACGCGCCGGAGAAGGAGCCGGCCGAGGGACCTGATCGTCACTCGCCGGAGGAGGAGGCGGTGGAGGCGGAGTGCCCTGACTCGCCGGAGGAGGAGGAGGAGGCGGTGGCGTCCAGTTCGGAAGGTTGATGAGCTCCTTCCGCCATAGGCATGGAGTCTTCAAAGCAGACCCTAGCCGAGTCTCCCCTTCACCGGTAGGGTGGTCAAGCTGGAGGTCCTCAAATCCCTCTGTTATCTCATCCACCATCACCCTAGCATATCCTTCTGGAATCGGCCGACAGTGAAAAGTTGCACCGGGTTCAGTAGGAAAAACAGAGCCAACAGCCGCCTTGACCTTCAAATTCATCCATTGCGTCATAAGGTGGCAATTTTGAGACTCCGTTATAGCATCCACGGGATAGCTGGCAGGAGCCATCAAGGCATGCTCCGGCTGAAGCAACTCGGTGGAAGCCACGCTGCTTCTGCGCTGAGATGGCGGGGTAGCTTCGGTAGTACTTTTGCTGTGATTTGATTCTCGTTCCTCTATCGTGTCTACCCTTGCTTTCAGCGCCTGCATTTGGCTCTGCTGCACTTTTTTCCTCCTCTCATGGGATTTGTAACCGCCTGCGTCCGGAAACCCAACCTTCCACGGAATGGAGCCTGGCGTGCCTCGTGTCCGTCCAGGGTGCTCAGGATTCCTGAGGGCCATTGTGAGCTCGTCGTTCTCTCTGTCTGGAAAGAACGTCCCTTCCTGCGCTGCTTCAATATACTGCTTAAGCTTACTGACTGGTATGTCCATTTGATCGTTCGTCCAAATGCACTTCCCTGTTACAGGGTCCAGTGTTCCACCAGCCCCGAAGAACCAAGTCCGGCAACGGTCTGGCCAGTTAATTGTCTCTGGTTCGATCCCTTTATGAACCAGATAATTCTCAGTCTTGGACCCCTTAGGCCGGGCTACGAGGTAGCCACCTGACCCCATGCGATGGTGAAGCTTCTTCTTCGCAGCATTTTGCTTGTTTGTCGCCGACATCTTCTTACTCTTTTCCGATGTCTTGTGGGCCACAAATGCGGGCCAGTGATCTCTGATCTTCTCATATCTGCCCTTGAATTCTGGTGTCTCATTATTTTCGACAAACTTATTCAGCTCTTTCTTCCACCTCCTGAATAGTTCTGCCATCCTCTTCAGAGCAAAAGACTTGATTAATTTCTCTTTAACTGGGTTCTCTGGATTATCCTCAGGCGGTAGGGTGAAATTTGACTTCAGCTCAGTCCAAAGATCATTTTTCTGCATATCATTGACATAAGAGACCTCAGGGTCTTCTGTAGCCGGCTTAAACCATTGCTGGATGCTTATCGGGATCTTGTCCCTAACCAGAACCCCGCACTGAGCAACAAATGCGCTCTTTGTCCGGAGGGGTTCAATAGGTTGGCCGTCGGGCGCGATTGCTATGATCTCAAACTTTTCATCCGAGCTCAACTTTTTCTTCGGGCCTCGTCTCTTTACCGGAGTTGTGCTCGATCCGGAGGGCTAGAAAAAAGAACAAAGACTTAATTAATATGTGTACATACCAAAACAATGAATGCATCAATCAGCTAGTCAGCATAGGCTTAACTAATATATATACCTGTCCGGACTCGGTTCGGTCACCGGAGCCGTCATCATGGTCTCCTTCTTGCACCGGCATTGGGTCACCGGAGCCGTCCTCATGTTCTTCTTCTTACACCGGCATTAGGTCACCGTAGCCAGCTTGTTCACCCTCTCCTTCCAGACCATCGGTTTCATTGAGAAACAACGAGATGGCATCACTTCCTTCTGCGATTATGTCCCTCGACAACGCTTCTTTTGTTACTTCGTCTAGGGCGGTGTCCATAATTTCTACAAATATTTACAACATGGCAATTATTGTTCAAACATGACAGATGGATATATTAGTGCCAAACGTAGAACTAGCTACCTAATCATAGTAAGCTATCGGGAGGGGGTATATATCGACAACGATGACACTACATCTATGTCCCTCGACGACCCTCGTTCCCGATAAAAAAAAGAGGAAGAAGAAGAAAAATAAGAGGATCTCCTCTATTCTTTCTTCTCCTCTTTTTTTTCTTCTTCTTCCTTTTCTTTTTTTATCCTCTTCTTCCTCTCATGTTCAATAGGATCGCCGAGGGGTCGGGAGGTTGCCTAGTGTCAAGGGATTCAACAAAACCATGTCTTCATCATTAGGCGAAAGTAACATGTGCATGATGGTACGAAGCTCTTCAAAGTTGTTCTGGAACGGACTCCCAGATAGGATAATCCGCTATTTGGAAGGCCTTTGCTGAATTGGTACCAAAAGGCGGATTATTCTATCCGGGACTCCATTCCAGAACAACTTTGCAGAACTTCGTACCAACATGCCCTTGTTACTTCCGGCTAATGATGAAGGCATGGATTTCTTCAATACTTTGACACTAGGAAACCTCTCTCTACTTTCGGCTAATAAGAATAAGAAGAAGAAGAAGAAGAAGAAGAAGAAGAAGAAGAAGAAAAGAAAAAAAAAGAGGAGAAGAAGAAAGGAATAGTGGAGAAGAAGAGAAAATAGAAATTCTATTTTCTCTTCTTCTCCACTATTCCTTTCTTCTTCTCCTCTTCTTTTTCTTCTTTTTTCTTCTTCTTATTTATTTCTCCTCTTCTTTTCGGTAGAGGAAACCCTAAATAGCTAGCAAGTATCGTGGGTGTGAGATACATGTGGCCTTCGGTGTCGGACACTACATCCACGTCCCACAAGTGACGTGGGCGTCGAAGCCCGCGCCACTTGTGGGATGTGGGTGTAGTGTCCGACACCGACAATACATGTATCTCACACCGACGATACTTTCTATTTAGGGTTTCTCCTCTACCGCTCCTCGACCTCTCGACGACCCTCGTTCCCGATAAAATAAAGAGGAAGAAGAAGAAGAAAAAAGAAGAAAAGAAAGAATAGAGGTGAAGACTTCCTCTTCTTCCTCTCCTCTTCTTCTCCCTCTTCTTCCCCTTCTTCCTCGCCTCTCTCATGAATGTCCGACGTTCTCGACCCCCCCCCATGTGTCGAAGAAAAAAAAGAAGAAAAAAAAGAAGAGAAGAAGAAAGGAATAGAGGAGAAAAGAGAAAATAGAATATATATTCTAATTTTCTCTTCTTCTCCTCTATTCCTTTCTTCTTCTCCTCTTCCTTTTCTTCCTCTCCTCGTCTTCTCCTTCTTCTTCTCCTTCTACGAATAGTGTTCCCGAGTGAACCGGAGGGGGACATTGGTCATATTTTCTACGAATGTTCTATATACATACATCCATCGATATCATTCCATACATACATATACATCTACATTATATATGAACAAAAAAATATCAAAATTCATCATACATACATGCATCTACAGTATATATGAACAAAAATTATAAACTTTCTCCCCAACTCATACATACATACACACATACATCTACATCATATCAATATTTTGCAAATTTGGAGCAGGGAAGGAAGGAGAGGATGGGCTACCTCTCCCGGAGGGATC
>NC_041382.1:772038018-772045651 GCF_002162155.2 Triticum dicoccoides
AAGGGCGGGAAGCGAAGGCCATTGGTCCCGGTTGGTGGCACCAACCGGGTCTAAAGGGTGGCAATGGTCACGGCTGGTGCCACCAACCGGGACCAATGCCACCTTTAGTCCCGGTTGGTGCCACCAACCGGGACCAATACCCTTGTGCTGCCCCGCGCCCAAAAGTTTAGTCCCACATCGCTAGTTGACAGCGCCCAACACCAGTTTATAAGCTCTGCTGCCTCCTCCCTCTCGAACTCCTCTGAACTGCAGGCCTATGGGCCTAATTTGACACTGCTTTGCCTGTGGGCCTATTGGGCCTTCTGCGGGCCTGAATCCTGGCCCATGTAGGGTTTCTAGTCGTATTCAGGCCGTGGAGGCCCAGTAGGTGGCATTTTTTTTGGTTTTTTCTTTTTATTTCTACATTTTTTTGGTTTTTTATTTTTTTATTTCTACTTACAACTAAATACTTACAGTTTTTTAGTGATTTCTTTTTGCTTTTAGGTCACAAAAATTATAAACTTTCTGTTAGTGCCATTAGTTTTAAATTTTAAATAGTTTAAATTTGAATTTTTAAAAATTTATGTGAATCACTAGTTTATGAATACTTTACTATAAAATTAGAATTTTTTTTTCTATTTGTTTTTTATTTCTACTTACAACTAAATACTTACAGTTTTTTAGTGATTTCTTTTTGCTTTTAGGTCACAAAAATTATAAACTTTCTATTAGTGCCATTAGTTTGAAATTTTAAATTGTTTAAATTTGAATTTTTAAAAATTTGTGTGATTCACTAGTTTATGAATAACTTTACTATAAAATTAGAATTTTTTTCTTCTTTTCTATTTATTTTTTATTTATACTTACAATTAAATACTTATAGTTTGATTTTAGGTCACACAAATTATATTCTTTTTGCTATTGAAGAATACTATAGTTTTATTTTAGTTGATCATAACATAATATTTTAATTGATTGTTTTTATTTTCATAAAAGTTTTGTAGTTCATTCTGTTTGCTATTAATTCATTCTTTGAGCTAAATGACTCTGAAATTGGAAAGCATTTCAAAATGAACTCTGAAAAGGTTGAAAGTTGGCATGGTATCATCATTTCACCCACATAGCATATTCCAAAAAGTAGAGAGGGTTACGACAAAAACTTGATGCACTTCATGTATAAAATGGACAATCACTTTCGAAGTATCAAAGTTTCGAACCATAAGACATGAAAGCATTTCAAATGAACTCTAAAAAAGTTGAAAGTTGGGATGGTATCATAATTTCACCCACATAGCATTTGCTTATTGCTGGAGAAAGTCTTCACTTTTTCTTCGCTTGTGTCATTTGCTTATTGCGCCGTAACCATGGATAATCTTCATTGTTTATTAGGATGCTTGGGTCAGCCTTGACATTGAAGGAAGGAATTTCATGAAACTTTTCATAATCTTCAGACATGTCTGTCTTGCCGTCCACTCCCAGGATGTCCCTTTTTCCTGAAAGAACTATGTGGCGCTTTGGCTCATCGTATGATGTATTCGCTTCCTTATCTTTTCTTTTTCTCGGTTTGGTAGACATGTCCTTCACATAGATAACCTGTGCCACATCATTGGCTAGGACGAACGGTTCGTCAGTGTACCCAAGATTTTTTAGATCCACTATTGTCATTCCGTACTGTGGGTCTACCTGTACCCCGTCGCCTAACAGATTGACCCATTTGCACTTAAACAAAGGGACCTTAAAATCAGGTCCGTAGTCAAGTTCCCATATGTCCACTATGTAACCATAATATGTGTCCTTTCCGCTCTCGGTTGCTGCATCAAAGCGGACACCGCTGTTTTGGTTGGTGCTCTTTTGATCTTGGGCGATCGTGTAAAATGTATTCCCATTTATCTCGTATCCTTTGTAAGTCAATACAGTCAAAGATGGTCCCCTAGACAACAAGTACAACTCATCACAAACAGTGTTGTCACCTCTGAGACGTGTTTCCAACCAACTGCTGAAAGTCCTGATGTGTTCACATGTAATCCAGTCGTCGCACTGCTCCGGGTGTTTGGAGCGCAGATTGTTCTTGTGTTCATCGACATACGGGGTCACCAAGGTAGAGTTCTGTAGAACTGTGTAGTGTGCTTGAGACCAAGAATATCCGTCCCTGCATATTATTGAGTCTCTTCCCAGAGTGCCTTTTCCAGTCAGTCTCCCCTCATACCGCGATTTAGGGAGACCTATCTTGTTAAGGCCAGGAATGAAGTCAACACAAAACCCGATAGCATCCTCTGTTTGATGGCCCATGGAGATGCTTCCTTCTGGCCTAGCGCGGTTACGGACATATTTCTTTAGGACTCCCATGAACCTCTCAAAGGGGAACATATTGTGTAGAAATACGGGCCCCGGGATGACAATCTCGTCGACTAGATGAACTAGGACGTGCGTCATGATATTGAAGAAGGATGGTGGGAACACCAGCTCGAAACTGACAAGACATTGCGCCACATCACTCCTTAGCCTTGGTACGATTTCTGGATCGATCACCTTCTGAGAGATTGCATTGAGGAATGCACATAGCTTCACAATGGCTAATCGAACGTTTTCCGGTAGAATCCCCCTCAATGCAACCGGAAGCAGTTGTGTCATAATCACATGGCAGTCATGAGACTTTAGGTTCTGAAACTTTTTCTCTGGCATATTTATTATTCCCTTTATATTCGACGAGAAGCCAGTCGCGACCTTCATACTGAGCAGGCATTCAAAGAAGATTTCTTTCTCTTCTTTCGTAAGAGCGTAGCTGGCAGGACCTTTATACTGCTTCGGAGGCATGCCGTCTTTTTCGTGCAAACGTTGCAGGTCCTCTCGTGCCTCAGGTGTATCTTTTGTCTTCCCATACACGCCCAAGAAGCCTAGCAGGTTCACGCAAAGGTTCTTCGTCACGTGCATCACGTCAATTGAGGAGCGGACCTCTAGGTCTTTCCAGTAGGGTAGGTCCCAAAATATAGATTTCTTCTTCCACATGGGTGCGTGTCCCTCAGCGTCATTTGAAACAGCTAGTCCACCGGGACCCTTTTCAAAGATTACGTAGTGTAAATCATTGACCATAGCAAGCACGTGATCACCGGTGCGCATGGCGGGCTTCTTCCGGTGATCTGCCTCGCCTTTGAAATGCTTGCCTTTATTTCGACATTGATGGTTGGTCGGAAGAAATCGACGATGGCCCAGGTACACATTCTTCCTGCATTTGTCCAGGTATATACTTTCAGTGTCATCTAAACAGTGCGTGCATGCGTGGTATCCTTTGTTTGTCTGTCCTGAAAGGTTACTGAGAGTGGGCCAATCGTTGATGGTCACGAACAGCAACGCCTTAAGGTTAAATTCCTCCTGTCTGTGCTCATCCCACGTACGTACACCGTTTCCATTCCACAACTGTAAAAGTTCTTCAACTAATGGCCTTAGGTACACATCAGTTTCGTTGCCGGGTTGCTTAGGGCCTTGGATGAGAACTGGCATCATAATGAACTTCCGCTTCATGCACATCCAAGGAGGAAGGTTATACATACATAGAGTCACGGGCCAGGTGCTGTGATTGCTGCTCTGCTCCCCGAAAGGATTAATGCCATCCGCGCGTAAAGAAAACCATACATTCCTTGGGTCCTTTGCAAACTCATCCCGGTACTTTCTCTCGATTTTTCTCCACTGCGACCCGTCAGCGGGTGCTCTCAACTTCCCATCTTTCTTTCGGTTCTCACTGTACCATCGCATCAACTTGGCATGCTCTTCATTTCTGAACAGACGTTTCAACCGTGGTATTATAGGAGCATACCACATCACCTTCGCAGGAACCCTCTTCCTGAGGGGCTCGCCGTCAACATCACCAGGGTCATCTCGTCTGATCTTATACCGCAACGCACCGCATACCGGACATGCGTTCAGATCCTTGTATGCACCGCGGTAGATGATGCAGTCATTAGGGCATGCATGTATCTTCTCCACCTCCAATCCTAGAGGGCATACGCCCTTCTTTGCTGCGTATGTACTGTCGGGCAATTCGTTATCCTTTGGAAGCTTCTTCTTCAATATTTTCAGTAGCTTCTCAAATCCTTTGTCAGCCACAGCATTCTCTGCCTTCCACTGCAGCAATTCCAGTATGGTACCGAGCTTTGTGTTGCCATCTTCGCAATTGGGGTATAACCCCTTTTTGTGATCCTCTAACATGTGATCGAACTTCAGCTTCTCCTTTTAACTAATGCATTGCGTCCTTGCATCGACAATGATCCGGCGGAGATCATCATCATCGGGCACATCGTCTGGTTCCTCTTGATCTTCAGCAGCTTCACCCGTGGCAGCATCATTGGGCACATTGTCTGGTTCCTCTTGATCTTCACCAGCTCCCCCGTTGCAGCATCACCGTATTCAGGGGGCACATAGTTGTCATCGTACTCTTCTTCTTCGCCGTCTTCCATCATAACCCCTATTTCTCCGTGCCTCGTCCAAACATTATAGTGTGGCATGAAACCCTTGTAAAGCAGGTGGGAGTGAAGGATTTTCCGGTTAGAGTAAGACCTCATATTCCCACATTCAGTGCATAGACAACACATAAAACCATTCTGCTTGTTTGCCTCAGCCGCATCGAGAAACTCATGCACACCCTTAATGTACTCGCGGGTGTGTCTATCACCGTACATCCATTGCCGGTTCATCTGCGTGCATTATATATAATTAAGTGTCCAAATTAATAGAAGTTCATCATCACATTAAAACCAAAGTGCATACATAGTTCTCATCTAACAACATATAGCTCTCCAGAGCATCTAATTAATTAAACCATACATTGAAACTATGTAAAATATTTCAATGCGAAAACAAATGCGATCATAATCGCAACCAAGGTAACAATTGATCCAACGGCATAATGATACCAAGCCTCGGTATGAATGGCATATTTTCTAATCTTTCTAATCTTCAAGCGCATTGCATCCATCTTGATCTTGTGATCATCGACGACATCCGCAACATGCAACTCCAATATCATCTTCTCCTCAATTTTTTTTATTTTTTCCTTCAACAAATTGTTTTCTTCTTCAACTAAATTTAACCTCTCGACAATAGGGTCGGTTGGCATTTCCGATTCACATACATCCTAGATAAATAAAATCTATGTCACGTTGGTCGGCATAATTTTCATAAACAATAAATGAACCAATAGTTATAAAGATAATATACATACCAAATCCGAATCATAGACAGGACGAGGGCCGACGGGGGCGGATACCAAAACCATCGCACTATATAAGATGCAATAATAAATGTAAGAAAATGATACAAGTATCTATCTAAACATACAAGTAAGAATATTTTTCCTTTCAGAAAGAAGATAAGAACAAGAGGCTCACCACGGTGGTGTCGGTAATGAGATCGGCGCGGGTGATCGACGGCGGTGAAGACGGGGACGGGTCGTGACGGACCGCTAAATCTAGACAAATCTCGAGGAAAATGGAGCTTGGAGGTCGAGCTTCGAGAGGAGAAAGCTTAAGTAGTGTGGCTCGGGCATTCCATCGAACACCTCATGTGCATAGGAGGTGAGCTAGAGCACCACAAAGCCCTCTCCCCTCGGCCAGAAAAAACAGAGCACTGTGCTCTGCTCTTGCGCGAGGGGGTATATATAGGCACCTCATTGGTCCCGGTTGGTGGCATGAACCAGGACTAAAGGGGAGCCTTTGGTCCCGGTTCAAGCCACCAACCGGGACCAATGGTGGTGGGCCAGGAGCGAGGCCCATTGGTCCCGGTTCGTCCCACCAACCGGGACCAAAAGGTCCAGATGAACCGGGACCAGTGGCCCACGTGGCCCGGCCGGCCCCCTGGGCTCACGAACCGGGACCAATGCCCACATTGGTCCCGGTTCTACACTGAACCGGGACTAATGGGCTGAGCCGGCCTGGACCATAGCCCTGTTTTCTACTAGTGCATGTTTTCCTTTTCAAGTCTATATATCTACGTGCTCTATTTTCTTTCTTCTTTTGGAATCCCTTTTCTTTCCAATCATTCGATGACAAGTGGACATTCCACTTTTTTCCATTTCATTCATCCCAAACTCAAAATATGTATGTATGTATGTATGTATGTATGTATGTATGTTACTTACATTTTATATACATGCATCTACTCCTATTTAATTTACATGAGGTCGACATTGGTGTCCTCTTAGTGTCGATCAGCCAAGAAACAAATCTCAGAAATGATATGTTTCATCTCCTCCTCACGACTATCCTCAAACACCATCTTAGAGATATCCTTTGCTTTTGGATATTTGCACTAACCAAGATTGCACTGTTGCTGAGTTCAAAAATTTGGAAATCAATACCTTCTTCAGGAGAAGGCTCACTCCTGACCTCCAGAAACAATGGGAGGAAATGAGAAACAACATTAACAAATTGCAACTTAGTCCCGAGGGGGATCGGGTGTATTGGGGGCTCAATGGGAATGGTAGATTCTCTACGAAATCCATGTATAAATGGTTGGAAAACCCTCTTAGTGGCTGTCACTATAGATGGATTTGGAAGGCCAAAATCCTCTAAAAATCAAAATCTTTATGTGGCAATTGTCCCAGGATGCTGTTCTTACCAAGCAAGTTATGAAAAAAAGGAGATGGCCTGGGAACTCCAGGTGCTCGTTTTGCAATGAGGTTGAGTCCTCCAACCATCTATTTTTCGCCTGCCCGGTTGCTAGAGTAATTTGGAGATGTGTTGGAATGGCCCTGGGAACTGACTCGTGCCCGAACAATTACTGGCAATATTTCTCTTGGTGCAACACTTTCCTCCCTGCTGGAGGAAGGCATTATACTGTGGGTCTCGCTGCTGTTTGTTGGGCGATCTGGCTTGCTCGAAACCAAGCAACGTTTGAGAAAAAACAGATTAAAACTCCTTTTGAGATTGTTTTCTCCATGGTTTCCTTTTTGTTGTACTGGGCAGGTTTGCAAAAGGAAGAGGGGCTCAAGGAGCTGCGAAGCGGGGCGGAGATGGTCAGGGCGAGCACAGTGCGGCTGATGAAGATGTGCGAAGCGGTGAGGAGGCCAATCGAGGGAGAATGATTGCAAGCATGGCTCTCGAGATCTTGCTTTTGTTGGGCCAAGTTCTGGCTTTTCGTACTTTTGCCTCTGTGCGTTGGTGCCTGGTTGTAATAGACTTCTTAGTGTTGGATGAACTATGGTGCTGTCAGGTTTTCGCCCCATGGCGTTCGTTACGATGACGAGCGAACGCAGTGGGTTTCCTGGCAGTGCTCGAACTCGCTGTACCTCTTTCCCTTTCCTCCTGCTGTTCTTGATACTTTGTATTTCCGTTCATTTGCAATGGAAAGGGGTCACGCCCGGTTCGAAAAAAAAATATCCTACTTGTGGTCTAAATCTTATATTTGGCCCACTCTGAACATGGTCCCGCATATTTTCCTTTTCATGTCTTCTTTAGGACTGTCGGTTGTTTTTCAATTCGCCCTAAGTTAAGTTTTCTGTAATCTTCAGATGACACATGGACATTCAACTTTTTTTTGATTTCATAAAAAATCATTTTTTAGCGTGAAATCTACTTTCAGGGCACCTCAGACATGGCAATTTCTGGCGGACTGCCGCATAGCCTTGGATTTCAAACGAGTGAATGAGATTATAAGTGTTTCT
>NC_041382.1:772045948-772080474 GCF_002162155.2 Triticum dicoccoides
CACACACACACACACAAATAGATGAGACGCATGTTTTCGTGTTGATTATATATGTGTGATTACAACGTCTAGAGAGATTACAGGGAGGTTTGGAGAGATAGAGCTTATCCCAAAAGACTAGGCAACAAATATGTTTATCTCCCATATTCAGTTGTACATGTTTATCCTAACATTCCACCTTACCAAAAAATTGTTCAAGTTTAGATTACGCCTGAAAGTCGATCGATCTTGAGTCGGCAATGGTTTAGTGAGGCCATCCATGACTTACCCTTCGAGGAGATAAAACGAATATGCAGTTTCTTGTTAGCAATTCTTTCACAAACAAAATGATTGTCAATTTTTATATGTTTAGTCCAGACATGCAAAACTGGATTAGCAGAAACATATGTAGCACCCATGTTGCCTCACCATAAACAAGGTACTTTCAAGTATGGGAAAACCAAGTTCGCGTAGAACAGTTTCCACCCATATAACTTTAGCAGTGGCATAGCCCACATATTTAAACTCTGCCTCCGTAGTTGAGCGAGACACTGTTGCATGTTTTATGGCACTCCAGGGTATGACATTAGGTCCAAAAAATATAGCAAAACCTCCTATGGCCTGATGATAATCATCGCAACCAGCTCTATCTCCGTCTGAAAAGTTACTAATCAAATTGGACATGGACTTCCTAAAAGGTAGACCAGTATGCAGAGTGACTTTCACATAGCGTAATATGTATGTTACCACTGTCCGATGAACAGTGGTAGGAGCATGTAAATATTTACATACTTTGTTAAATGAGAAGGAAATATAAGGTCGTGTCAATGTGAAGTATTGTAAAGCTCTCACAATACTTCTATATTTTATACTATCTTCAGAACCAAGAGGGTCACCTTCATAGGTGGAGAGTTTTTGTGATGCTAATAGTGGCCTGGAAAAAGATTTACAAGTGCTCATACCAACTTTTGCCAACAAATCTGATGCATATTTTGCCTGTGTGAGAACTAAATGCTAAATTTTCCTAACCTCAATACCCAAGAAGAAATGCAAATATCGCAAATCTTTCGTTGCAAAATGAGCACACAAATCATGCATTAACGTTGAGAGGGCATACCTAGAGGAACCAATAACTATGATATCATCCACATAGACAAGAACAGATATCATGATATATCTGATCGAATACTGACAAGTTTAACAACTACACTAAATGTATCTACACAATCCATGAATACAATTTCTTAAATCCTTTTGCGGTCAAGCGAGCTTTGCAAGGAAATATAGTACCATCAGCATGACGTCTGATTATATAAACCCATTTGTAGTCAATAATATTTTAACCATACATTGGAGGCACCAAATGCCATGTCTTGTTTTTCACTAGTTCGGCAAACTCCTCAGCCATCGCGGTGGTCCGTGTTTTCCAGCGCACCAAGCTGATTGCTAGGTTCTCCTGTAGCACATAGAAAGGAATATTGAAATCGTACCATCAATGTAACGTTTTAATTTGCTAATAGCTCTTTAGAGACGTTTATTTGCTGCAACATGAGCATCAGGATATAGCGGCGCAGAGGATTTCGGCTAATCAAGGACAAGGAAGCGCGAAGCAGCACGCGTGTGTTTGGCGCTTGTCATGGTAGAGGACGACCGCGCATACATAGTGGGTCGGGCGCTTGGCCAAGGCGGGCACGTGGCGCCGCCCGAGTCGTGCGACACGGGAGAGGCGGGATAGGATGTGGAGGGTGAAGGCGCGGTGGTAGCAGATCTACCTGGGAGTCACATTCTCGGATCTGCCGCTGAGTGACGCCGTAGGATCCCCATCAGGATTAACATGAATCATGGCTGTTTTTTGCATTGTTTTGCTCTGAATTTCAACAATTTTCTTCGGGAGTTTTGGCAGGTGCATGTAGATGATTAGTAACAAGTATATAGGTATACTGATTAGTCTATTGTTCGTTGTCGATAGGTTGTTCGGCAATGTACTTCAAATGTGGTATGACAATAAAGATTAATATTTTTGTGCATTTTAACTGCTTGTTGTACACGCAATATTCCTCGAGATCTTTCTGAATAATTATGATATTAGGAATTTATCTAAATGATTTTCGCAAATAGGTGCCAGAAGTTGATAGGGTTAGGAGTCTTAATTAGGGACAAAGGAGAACGAACGCACCCCTAATCAGTCAATGAATCTTTTTGGCCTGTCGCTAACTGGGATTTCAGATATTCGAAAGGTTCGCAATGTCTAGAAGAAAGCAAGTTACTCCCTCCGTCCCGGTGTATAAGTCATTCGCGTAGTTCTAGGTTGACAATTTAACTATATAAGTATGTACTATATGTGACAAAAAATATATATTTAGAAACTACATCCGTGTAGAAATCTAGTGATATACTTTTCATGACATATAACACATATTTAATTCCTCGAATCGATGACCTAGAACTACGCAACAATTAAGCTGCTCGACATTAATTGCAGAGAAGTACACCACATCCATCTCCAGTTAAGAAACCGCCGAAACTTGACTGAAAGCATGTAATTAAGCTGGAGTAAACCAGGTATAATCCAAAACTAAATCTCACTGTCTGAATCCAACCACAGCAATCTATCTCATTCAAAATGTGTACTATTGGACCGAATAGTACCTTTGGCGCATGGCGCTCAGTGCTATGCAAATCCATGCCGCTAGCTCACTCTTGGATCCGTGCCTCGCATTTATTGCATCTATATTCCATTAGAGTTTTTGCAGTACAAAGAGTAGCGTATCTCTCCATCAATCCGCTATATGGCTCATTTCATCAAGACTTGCACTCGTTAGTAGCTAAGAAATGTACCTGAGCCGGCTCATGTTTTCTTGTTCGCCATGGGCCATGCACAAATCATGGGCGCTCAGTCCAGAAAAGAAGATTGAACTGGACCTGATTCTGCCGTAGCCCAGCATACGCACAACCTGAATCCGAAGCCGAATAAATTATAGACAATTAACAATATATGAACACGACTCCAATTCAACATAAAACCTGTTTGGCGAGAAGCAATGCACTACCTTTTGATAGTCACAATCTCTTATTTTTTTATTGATTTCGCAAAAAAGAAATCATGTACATTTAAAACTACTTAAATGAGCAGCACGTGCTATAGTTGTTTTTTTTATTAATTGACCGAACCTTCTTGTTTTCAACTCGGCCAAACAAATTAGTAGCCCAGTTTGTATTGTCTCAGCCAGCACACCTCAGTTTTACTCGGACTGGACAACATTTGTGGATTTTCATATTTTTAACTTATACATCTTTCTGATATCTTATATTGAAATCAACAACACATTTTTTTATTTTTTTGTTCTTCATAAGCATTCGCTCTTAAATTTACACAGTGATATGAACAGCACACATAGAAACGTTATTCAAAAGTTTCAACAGCCCTTTTCGTTAATTCTTGCACCTCCTTAATCAACTTCCCATCTGCTCGACACGTCAGTAATGCCTAATGCTAGTTAGTCATATACCCAACATCTCGATATCTGCATCGGTAGCAATGCCACCCTTGATTTATCCTATGAAAACGTTTGGATTCAGCGTGCCGGCCGAATTTTGTGCCGGACGCCTCTGTCGCGCACCTACCTGGTGACACACCTCCACCTGATCTCCTATTTTTGCTGGCCACTCTTCTTCTTCATGTGGACCCGTCTTCTCCCCTCCATTAGCCAGCCTTTTGGCTGCAGTGTAGTCCGTGTCGCCGCCGTCATGCCAATGGAGTGCAACCGGAGGCGTTGCTCAGGAGGCCGCGCCCGGTCACGGCTGCGACGGGAAAATTAGTTGGTAATGCGCACGGCGCCGGCCTACAAGCTAAGAAAATTGATAACAGAGAACATGTACAACCAGACTATGCAAATTTGGATCCTCAAACATTCGCGGATGCGCCCGTGGACAGTGATTGGATGGGCATTAAATTTTACCATTTGCAACCATTTACCCTATTTTCAAAACATCTATAATCTATTACATGCAGGCCATGCACGACGATCATCCCGTCCGACTTTATGCCGGCTGGGTTGTCAAAACACACACAAAATTGCTCATACTTAGATTTTCACACCCATAGTAGTCTCACCGCGTGACAAGCTAGTCGATCGGCTTAAATAGCCGGGTCGTCCAGAAACGCTAAGCTTCTGAAATCATTGCATCTTTTATTAAAAAGATAGACTATCACTAGTTTATTAAATAGAAGATTCATAATCAGGGTCTATCTCCTCGACAAATGAAATATTCATGTCAGTACTGATCTTTATGAATCACAATGTGTCGATAAAAATCAATGAACATAAAAAAAGTCTACCGTCATTGTAGTAGAGGTATCAACGTATATGAAAGAGACGAACTTGGCACTCGAAGAACAATCATTTGTTAATGAAATGCAGTCTAGTGTCAAGTTATCCCGCTCATGCAGCGAGAATTGATAGACGTACATAACAATAGAGAAGCTTGCCGCCTTGCGTCGATGCGGCTAATTAAGTCGGTCGGCATCCACCTCGCGCGGCGATGTGGGACTAAAATTGGGGTGCACCGATGAGAGAAGTGAGAGCTTTTGTCGCGCTAGGAGGGACCGCTACAACCTGCAGTGGGGACTGCGGACACGCCCGGGTGCCCCCATATCCACCTATATTTGGGTTATATGAGGGGTGCCGATCAGTTCGGGCGTTTGAGGACCGTTTGAGAAGCCCGTCCGGGTCGAAATTTTGTGATCGGTTACTGACCGGCCAGCCCTTATGAGGCGGGTTTGGGGCTCCCGGCTATAGATGCTCTTAGGTCCTGATAGATTAGATAGCTTCAGCAGGCGTGATTGAAAGATTATCGTGGAGTCACATGAACTCGAGGGCTGTTGTTCGACTGTTGCAGCAATTCTCCGTGGCCGTCGTCGCGGGTTGCGACTCCGCCATGATGGATTTTGCAAGATCCCTCGCCGATAGTAGCAAAATCCAACGACGGTTGCAGCAATTAAACTCTCCACGTCACCTGTCGCAGCTCCGCCATGATGAATGAAGCAAAATCACATGCGGTTCTATCTCTGGATTTGCCGGTTGTAGCAAAACCAAAAGCTGGTTCCAGCTCTAGCTTCTTATCAGAACAGATCACTTGTTTGCAAACCACCTCGTGGTCACTACTTTGGCCGGTCGCCCTGGTAGCAAAAGAGCTCAGCGATAGAAGCTTTTTCCTTGTCCGTTGCAACAAATGAGGACGCTGCTGCCGTTGCTGCAGAAAACAAGCTAGATGATACAGCAAAACCGCTTGCAGGTTGCAACTATGGATTTGCTGGTTATAGCAAAACACGACAGGGGTTGCAGCTTTGCTCTATGGGGTTGCAGAAAAAGTGTCGTGTGCGGTCTTCATTTCCAGCACCGGTAACCATGGTTTATAGAAAAAACGCGGCGCTGGTTGCAGCTCCGGCACTTCCTGAGCCTTGTACGTAGAGGTAGAGGGTGTATACAAGTGTGATCGTCAGAGACAACGGTAATGAGTGGCGTGCCCGTCAAACATGGCCGCCGCCGCGTGCATCACCGACTAATTTTCCCGTTGCAGCCGTGACCAGGCGCGGCCCTCCAAGCAACATCGGGCGCGGCCTCCTGAGCAACGCCTCCGGTTGCACTCCATTGGCATGACGGCGGCAACGCAGACTACACTGCAGCCAAAAGGCTGGCTAATGGAGGGGAGAAGACGGGTCCACATGAAGAAGAAGAGTGGCCAGCAAAAATAGGAGATCAGGTGGAGGTGTCCACCAGGTAGGCACGCGACAGAGGCGTCCGGCACAAAATTCGGCCGGCGCACTGAATCCAAAAATTTTCCTAGGATAAATCAAGGGTGGGTTTGCTACCGATGCAGGTACAGAGATGTTGTGTATATGACTAACTAGCATTAGGCATTACTGACGTGTCGAGCAGATGGGAAGTTGATTAAGGAGGTGCAAGAATTAACGAAAAGGGCTGTTGAAAATTTTAAATAACGTTTATGTGTGTTGTTCATATCACTGTGTAAATTTAAGAGTGATGAATGCATATGAAGAACAAAAAAGTAAAAATAATGTGTTGTTGATTTCAATAATACAAGATATCAGAAAGATGTATAAATTAAAAATATGAAAATCTACAAATGTTGTCCAGTCCGAGTAAAACTGAGGCGTGCTGGCTGAGACAATACAAACTGGGCTACTAATTTGTTTGGCCGAGTTGAAAACAAGAAGGTTCGGTCAATTAACAAAAAAAAAAACTATAGCACGTGCTGCTCATTTCAGTAGTTTTAAATGTACATGATTTTTTTTTGCAAAATCAATAAAAAAAAAGAGATTGTGACTATCAAAAGGTAGTGCATTGCTTCTCGTCAAACAGGTTTTATGTTGAATTGGAGTCGTGTTCATATATTGTTAATTGTCTATAATTTATTCGGCTGCGGATTCAGGTTGTGCCTATACTAGTCTACGGCAGAATCAGGTCCAGTTCAATCTTATTTTCTGGACCGAGCGCCCATGATTTGTGCATGGCCCATGGCGAACAAGAAAACATGAGCCGGCTCAGGTACATTTCTTAGCTACTAACGAGTGCAAGTCACTTGATGAAATGAGCCATATAGCGTATTGATGGAGAGATACGCTACTCTTTGTACTGCAAAAACTCTAATGGAATATAGATGCAATAAATGCGAGGCACAGATCGAAGAGTGAGCTAGCGGCATGGATTTGCATAGCACTGAGCGCCATGCGCCAAAGGTATTATTCGGTCCAATAGTACATATTTTGAATGACATAGATTGCTGTGGTTGGATTCAGAGAGTGAGATTTAGTTTGGATTATACCTGGTTTACTCCAGCTTGATTGCATGCTTTCAGTCCAGTTTCGGTGGTTTCTTAACTGGAGATGGATACGGTGTACTTCTCTGCAATTACTGTCGAGCAGCTTAATTGTTGCAGTGTGCTAACTTGCTTTCTTCTAGACATTGTGAAACTTTCGAATATCTGAAATAACCACCGTTTCGCTTAGAATTTCAGATATATTGTAGAATATTGCTTCGATGAAGCAGGTATAGAGTATAGACCCGTAGTTTTACTGCATGGTATTGTCAGGTCCCTCTGGGGATCCGCATGACCGCATGAGGAACTACTCAAATCAGGAACAACAAAAACGTAGTTCACCTATAACAGAGCAAGACGATCTCTGAACTCCGATGTATAGATTATGAGAGAGTGTAATTGTTCTAGTGTTTAAGCCCTTTTGGCGGCAATGGGAAAAGACACTGACGCAAAACATACGATAGATTATATAGTGCGATTGAATGAACAATACTTAGGAAGTGGATAAACTGAGCCCGAGCTCATAAGAGCTCGGTGAATAGTAAAAACCAAAAAAATGAAATAAAAATAAAAAAACTGATATTTTTTAAAAAACCGACAAATGTTTTACATGCTTGCAAAATTTCATCAAAAAAATAGCATTCGTAGAAGTCGTAGAATTAAAAAACAAAATCGATGCTCCAAAAAAGTTATATTTGGGGTGCTGATTTTTTTTTTGCCACGACTTCTACGAATATCATTTTATGATGAAACTTTTCAAGCATTGAAAACATTTGTCAATGTTACCACACAAAAAAGCAGAATTTTTTATTTCTGTTTTATTTTTTTTGGATTTTACTATTCACTCGAGCTCATATGAGCTCAAGCTGAGAAGGGCACTTTTCGCAATACTTAACAGTACTAACGGCTAGTAACAATGGTAATAGGTACGGTGCTGAGTGAACCGATATGGGAGAATTTCAGTCATTGAATGAAGCATTGTCGACCGCAGGATAATTGAAGAGTAAGACACACCACCCAATGCCGGTGAACACCTTCAGAGAACATGTGTAACCATGTTAAGGAGGAAACAACCCCTGAGTTGTTCCCCGCACGAGATCAACTTCTCCTCCTGGAGGGAATTGAGGACGTGCGTTGAACCACCGGAAGCTGAGCTCTCAGCGTGCATGGAGGGTATCACTCTTGCACTATAGTAGACGCGGCTGCCCATCGAGGTCGAAATGGACTGCCCCGTCGCTCTCAATATGATTAAAGCTCTGAACAGGGATCGGTCTCGCTACTCGATGTTTGGTGATCAAATTATTAGACTCTTGAGGGAAGAGAGAGCTTTTAAGCTAGCTCATGTGCGTAGAGAGCATAATGGAACAAGCCACAATCTAGCTTCTTTTGGTAGAACGGAGAGCTGCACGGTTGTGTGGCTAGGATCGGGTCCGGTGAGGCCCCAAATCTTTGTAAGAATGGTCTAGCTCCTGATTGATGATTTTTTTGAGGTAATCCTGATTGATGAATAAAACCTCCCTTTCACCCGCACAAAAACAAGATGGTTCAAGGCCAAAGCCCATACATATACGAACCGTCAGAATTTCTACAAACAACACCCATGGAGCCCGTGAATTGCATTGCATGCAATAGATAACTATTGGTGTTTTTGGGCAGCGCTATGTCTTGCTCACAACGAGACCTAGTGTGCTCCCGCGTTAGGCGCCTCACTAAACGGCCGACCCAGGCACGTGGGAGGCCGTTGCCTTTTTTGTTTTTTCATGTATATATTTTTTCATTTTTTTACTTTTGTTTATACATCCAAATATTCTAAATAAACATACTAAAAAACTTTAAATAAAACATTTCAAAAAATGTTAACCAACCATATGGAAAATGGTAAATGTGTATAAAAATATGTTTCTCATGTATACAAAAAAAATATACAATGTGTGTGTAAAAGTTGATCGTGTATTTAAAAAAAAACTGATAGTCAAGCATTTGAAAAAATGTTAAACAAATACTTGAAAATATTAAGCAAGCATTTGAAAAATGTTAAATGTGTATAGAAAAAAAGTGTTGATGATGTATAAAAAAGGTCAACCTTTTATTTGAAATATATTAGTCAAACATATGAAAAATGTTAAAAAATGTGCATAGAAAAAATGTTGACCATATATTAATAAAATAATCCAGTATTTAGAAAATGTTAATCAAGCATTCGAAAAATCTTTAAAATGTGTACAGAAAAAATGTTGACCATGAAAAATATCAACCAAACATGTAAAAATTGTTAAATGAGTATAAACATAATGTTTTTCATGTATACAAAATATATATTAATCAAGCATTTGGAAAAGCTGAACATGCATTTGAAAAAAAATGTTAACCAAGCATTTAGAAAATATGTTAAACAAGTACTTAAAATGTTAATCAAGCATTTGAACTTTCTTAAATGTGTATATAAAAACTGTTGAACATGTCTAAAAAATGTTGTATTGTATTTAATTTTTTAATCAAGTATTTGCAAATTTTAAAATGTGTATTGAAAAATGTTGACCATATTTGAAAAACATTTTAATCTTATATTGGAACAATGTTAATCCAGCATCTAAAACGTATTTAAAATGTCTATAGGAAAAGAACTTATTAAAGAAATATTAAACTTGTATTTAAAAATGTTAACATGTCTTATAAAATTGTTGTTGTCGTATAAAAATGATGAAAATAAACAAAAAGAAACAAATAAATACAAAAGAATGAAAACTGAAGAAGAAACGAAAGAAAAAGGAAAAGGAAAGTAAAACGAAAAAACCAGTAAGAAAAGAATGAAAACTCTGAAAACACATTAAAACAAAGCCAAAAAAGAAAATAATTAAAAACCAAGGAAGAAACAAAATTCAAAGAAAAATGAAAAAAATGAGATAAAAAACCCGATGTAAACCATGAAAGAAACAAAAGAGGAATGAAAGAAAAAAACAAAGTATAAAAATGAAAAAACAACAAAAAAAACTACAGAAGAAATAAGAAAACCAGAGAAACAATAAAGGAAAAAGAAAAGAAGGAAAAAAATGAAAAATGAAAAATAGGGGAAGAAACCAAAGACAACCGAACAAAAAAAGGCAACATACAGCTCCCACATTTTTTTGGAGCAAGTAAGAGCATCTCCAGTCACGCCTCCAACAGGCCCCCCAGGCCACTTTTTCGATGCCGGCGCGAAAAAATGCCCCAGTCGCGCCCCCAGGACGCCGAAAATCACCGGTTCGGCCCTTTTTTCCGCCCGGCGGTCACAGGCCGAACCCGGCGCACTAGGGAGTAGTTGGGGGCTCCGGCGCAAGGAAAAAGCGTGGCTGTCCCACACCGTCAGGGAAAAAGTCAAGGTTTTCTTCCCTGACTCGCCTCCCACCCCCCGCGCCCTCGGCCACCACTAGCTATATCCCGGCGCCGCCCGCCACCCTTCACCGCTAGATAGCCATTCCCCGATGGAAAAATAGCAGCGCTTCGCCGCGGCAGCCCCTCCAACAGCAGCTGGGCGTTTTTGGCCGCCGTTCCGGCCGCGGAGGAGCAGTTTAGCGGCGGGTACACGCCTACCGGGCGCAAGGTGTTCAGCGATTTGCCTGCCTCGGCGATGGACTCGGATGCCGAAGAAGTGCTCGCCGCGCTGCTGGAGGAGGTAGCCGAGGCCGACGTCCAGGAAGAAGAGCATCTCATGGTGCTCGCCGCCCTCGCCCAGCTGCTGGCAAGCAATGAAAAGCCGCGGCGAGGTGGCTCGGCGCTTGGGCGGATGAAAGCAAAGAACCGACATCATCTCGAAGGCTACTGCATGCTCTACTCCGACTACTTTGCCGATGCTCCACTTCACGGCGAGAAAACATTTTGGTGCCGTTATCGAATGAGCTGAAAGATCTTCTTAGGATTATGAATTCCATCCGGGAGTTCGACAACTACTAAAAGTGCAAGATGGATTGCACCGGCGCTCTTAGATTCACCTCCATCCAGAAGTGCACGACATCGATGAGGATGCTTGCATATGGAGCTCCCGGTGATTCACTCGACGACTATGGGCGCATGGCTGAGTCCATCGGCATAGAGTGTTTCTAAAAGTTTTGTCGGGCAGTGGTGGCAGTGTTTGGACCATAATACTTGAGAACACCCAATACGGAAGACACTGCTCGGATCCTAACACAGAATGCAGCAAGACGATTTCCTGAGATGCTTGGAAGCATCGACTGCATGCATTGGAAATGGAAAAATTGCCCATTTGCTTGGCAGGGGATGTACAAAGGTGCCAAAGGCGGTTTTCGTGTGGTGCTTGAGGCGGTGGCCACACAGGACTCTGGATTTGGCACTTCTTCTTTGGTATGCCAGGAACTCACAATGACATCAACGTGATGCAGTGCTCTCCTGTCTTTGCCAAGCTTGTTGAAGGTCATTCTCCTCCGGTGAACTTCGAGATCAATGGGCGGCACTACAACAAGGGGTACTATCTAGCTGATGGCATCTATCCGAGATGGTCGGCATTTGTGAAGACCATCTCAAACCCTGTGCCATGAGGCAAGAACGCCTGGTTTGCGAATATTCAGGAGGCGTGCAGGAAGGATGTCGAGCGGGCATTTGGTGTGCTCCAATCTCGATTTGCTATTGTCCGGTACCCCGCTCAGACGTGGTCCAAAGATCAAATGTGGGAGATTATGACTTGCTATGTCATCTTGCACAACATGATCATCGAGAGCGAGCAATAAGACCCAGTGTTTGACACTGAATCATACTACAGGCAGGGTCCTCTAGCCGAAGTTGATCACCAGCTACCGGCAACTTGGACTGCCTATCTCAGTATGCGTCAGGAGATCCAAGACCCACAGGTGCATCATCAACTGCAGAAAGATCTGATTGAGCACCTATGGAGGCTCAAGGGGGACGCCGTGTGATGAAACACGAGTTTTTATTTGTTAAACTATATAATTTGTATTGAACTATTTGTTGTTGTACTATTTTGTTGAAGTATTTGATTTTTCTGTGATGAAATATGTGGTAAGAAAAAATTGTATTGATAATTGAACGCCGAGACACGGCGAACCACCCCGAATATGGGCCTATTGTCGCCCATATGGGCCCTTTATTGGCCAAAATGGGGCTGCAAAGTGGGCCAATTTCGGCGCCTGGGGGTGACGGCTGGGCGCAAAACCGCCCCCAGTGCCGATTATATCGCCGGCTCGCCCCCAAGGGGCGATTTTTATGCGTTCTAGGAGGGCCAACGGCTATAGATGCTCTAAGCAAGTGGTACCCCTTGCGGGAGCCCCGCAAGGGTCATTTTGGGTGGTCTGAGAGCGCACTACTTGGCGCGCTCTCAACCGCCGCCAGGTATCACGTGTTGAACGCTCAATTGCGATTTCATTTTATTTTACTTTTCTGTATGCATTCCAGGTTTTGATGTTTTTTCTTCTTCAGTTTTTTGGCTTTTTGATTGTTGCCTAGTTTTCCCTAGGTTTTAGAGAATACTTTTTGAAACTTTTTTGGGCGGAAATACAAGTTTTTCTTCTTCTTTGAGAGTCACATATTTCCTTCCGCGACAGACACATCTGTGGTTCTTGGAAACGATTTTTTTTCTTTTGTCATATATTAGCTTCTCGTGGAGGCAGATGTTTGTTTCCGCGAGCTACGCCTCTTAGATGGGGAGAAAACATTTTTTTTGCTTCCGCGAGAGGCATAAATTTTCATAGTGTGGAGACACAGATTTGCTTCCGCGAGAGGCGTAATTGTGCTTCTCGGTAAGGGGAATTAAAAAAATAGTGCTTCCGGCTTGGGTATTTTTTTTCCATTTTTTCTGTTTTTTGCAAGAAAAGTTTGTCGAAATCTATTAACATGGGATCTAGTTTCAAAGATTTTGATGTGAGACATCCAACCGTAAAAATGGTTCACGATTCAGATGAAAGTTTTACAAATAAAATATTTTGAATAAATGAATCTAAGGAAAAAAGGAAAACTCCCGAGTTACGACAAGGGCTGCACATGCAGTGCGCCATTTATTACAACCTGAGAAGGTGGGATTGACCTTTGCAAGGGTATCCTAATTTTGTCTTTTGGGGCAAAATAGAATTTTTAGGGGTTTTAGGCAATATAGATTTTTTTGAGGGATTTTAGGGATCTTTTAGGCAATAATTTTTTTGAGACAACCTCATGAAGCTTTTATTAAGTCGTCACAATGTTTACAGGGACAACATGAAGATCTCCGGGTTGGTTGTGAGCTTGATGACTATCATATGTGCAAACATCTCTCTGTTCACAATTTCACTTAGCGCAAAAAGCCAATTATGGGGATTCTCTTCCTGCCTGTCCACCAAATGATGAACCAGCTCCTCTGGCGCTAAAGCC
This sequence comes from Triticum dicoccoides, assembly GCF_002162155.2. Taxonomy (NCBI): domain Eukaryota; kingdom Viridiplantae; phylum Streptophyta; class Magnoliopsida; order Poales; family Poaceae; genus Triticum; species Triticum dicoccoides. Next base: position 772,059,119 of record NC_041382.1, read on the forward strand.
CATACACTACTTAACATCGGGCACATGAAAAGGGCATGTCTCCACGTATCAATCACCCCACACAAGGAGCAATTATCCTCGGTGGCCATGTTTCGGTGGTTCAACAGACCGGCAGTAGGCATTGATCTCCTCGCTAGCCGCCACACAAACATTTGAAGCTTCGAGGGTACTTGAATATGCCATATGTTACTCCACTTGTCTGCCTCACAATGCACAATGGATGAAGCCTCCTCTTCATCCAACCAGGCCTCTCGCTCGAGTTTAGTTCAAAGGACCATACAGTAAGCGGACCATACACTGAAGCCACCCCTCGGTTCCTCATGCCAAGCCCAAAAGTCATCTACCTGGCGTGTACACAAGGGAATCTTGAGTATGTCATCGGCATCAAACCTACTAAAGGTCGCCCGAATCAAATCTTCCTTCCAGGACACAATGGTACTATCAATGAGCTCAGAACCAAACTTGGTGGGTCTTGAGAAAGTGAAGTTATCGATCGCCTAAACCTCTCGCTCGGTATCTAACTATGTCTCCATATATCCGTAGTTGCGCCATCCCCTATCCTCTTCACAATACCTTGCGCCATAATATCACGCCCGTCCAGGATCGCACGCCAAATCTGGGAGGGACGCGGCCCAAGTTGAGCCTCAAGAATCAAACACTCAGGAAAGTAGACAGCCTTCAAAATCTGGGCACTCAATGAAAACTCTCCCGTTAACAGCCTTCAAGCTTGGCTAGCCAGAAGTGTCAAGTTGAAAAGCTCCAGGTCACGAAAACCTAGCCCACCCAGGTGTTTCGGTCTGGTCATAATGTCCCATGCAACCCAGCTAGGCTTTCTCCTCCCCTGCTTGCTTCCCCACCAGAACTGCCTTATGATAGACATAATATTCTCGCACAAGCCTCTAGTTAATCTGAAACAAGACATGGAGTATATAGGTATTGCCTGATCCACTGAATTAATTAGCACTTCTTTACCTGCCGAGGACAGGAGCTTCTCCATCCAACCCTTGATCTTCTCCCAAACACGGTCCCTCAAATATTTGAACATACCATTTTTCGAGTGGCCTACATTAGTTGGCATGCCCAGGTAGCGTTTAGTCAAAGACTCCTTGTGCACTTGGAGGATGTTTTTCATGGCATCCTTTATATTGCCCGGGCACCTCTTACTGAAAATATCAAAGACTTCTCATGATTAATCCTCTGTCCCGAAGCTGCACAATAGGTATCTAGCAGGTTTAACACCACTTCTGAACCCTCTACACTGGTCTTGAAAAGCAACAGGCTGTCATCTACAAACAAAAGATGGTTAATGGTGGGAGCCGTTGGGGCCACCTAAATACCTTCGAATGATGACGAAGAACTGGATTTAAGGAGGCACGAAAGGCCCTCTACTGCAATGAAGAATAAGTAGGGGGAGATTGGGTCTCCCTGCTGGATCCCTCTAGATGGTTTGAAAGATTCAAGCTTCTCTCCGTTGACCATAATCGAGAAAGAAACTGATGACACGATGCTCATAACTATGTCTATCCATGTTCCCGCAAAGCCAAGTTTTGTCATGATAGATTTTAAATATGTCCATTCCACCCAATTATAGGCCTTCATCATATCCAATTTCAAAGCACAGAAGCTATTTGATTTAGACCTGTACCGCTCCATAAAGTGCAGACACTCATATGCACTAATAATATTATCTGTTACCAACCTCCCTGGAACGAAAGCTGACTGCTCCTCAGAAATTATATCTGGAAGGATTAGTTTCAACCTATTTGCTACCACCTTGGATGCTATTTTGTATAAAGCATTACACAGGCTTGTCGGCCTGTACTGAGACAAAACTGTGGGATTTGTTACCTTGGGGATAAGTACCAAAATAGGATCATTTATGCACTCAGGACTGTCCTCCCCACGTGGTATCCTCAAAACGATCTTTGTTACCTCTTCTCCGCATATGTCCCGGTGTCTCTGATAAAAATGAGCAGGGAATACATTGGGGACCGGCGCTTTGGTTGGGAACATTTGGAAGAGAGCCACTTTTACCTCCTCCTTAGTATATGGGGTACACAGAGACACATTCATTTCGGCTGTCACCTTCCTAGGGACATGGTCAAGAACAACATCCATATTCTGCACCTCTTCTGAAGTGTACAAGTTTTGATAGAAACCTTTAACCATAGCCCGCAGTGTTGGGGAACGCAGTAATTTCAAAAAAAAAAAATCCTACGCACACGCAAGATCATGGTGATGCATAGCAACGAGAGGGGAGAGTGTTATCCACGTACCCTCGTAGACCGTAAGCGGAAGTGTTATTATAACGCGGTTGATGTAGTCGTACGTCTTCACGATCGACCGATCCTAGTACCGAAAGTACGGCACCTCCGCGATCTTGATGTCCACTACACAATGTTCTTCTTGTAGATGTTGTTGGGCCTCAAAGTGCAGAGGTTTGTAGGACAGTAGAAAATTTCCCTCAAGTGGATGACCTAATATTTATCAATCCATGGGAGGCGTAGGATGAAGATGGTCTCTCTCAAACAACCCTGCAACCAAATAACAAAGAGTCTCTTGTGTCCCCAACACACCCAATACAATGGTAAATTGTATAGGTGCACTAGTTCGGCGAAGAGATGGTGATACAAGTGCAATATGGATGGTAGATACAGGTTTTGTAATCTGAAAATATAAAAACAGCAAGGTAGCAAGTGGTAAAAGTGAGCGTAAACAGTATTACAATGCTAGGAAATAAGGCCTAAGGTTCATACTTTCACTAGTGCAAGTTCTCTCAACAATAATAACATAATTGGATCATATAACTATCCCTCAACATGCAAAAAAGAGTCACTCCAAAGCCACTAATAGCGGAGAACAAACGAAGAGATTATGGTAGGGTAGGAAACTGCCTCAAAGTTATTCTTTCTGATCGATCTATTCAAGAGTCCGTAGTAAAATAACACGAAGCTATTCTTTCCATTCAATCTATCCTAGAGTTCGTACTAGAATAACACCTTAAGACACAAATCAACCAAAACCCTAATGTCACCTAGATACTCCAATGTCACCTCAAGTATCCGTGGGTATGATTATACGATATGCATCACACAATCTCGGATTCATCTATTCAACCAACACAAAGAACTTCAAAGAGTGCCCCAAAGTTTCTACCGGAGAGTCAAGAAGAAAACGTGTACCAACCCCTATGCATAAGTTCACGAGGTCACGGAACTCGCAAGTTGATCACCAAAACATACATCAAGTGAATCACGTGATATCCCATTTTCACCACAGATAAGCACATGCAAGACCTACATCAAGTGTTCTCAAATCCTTAAATACTTAATCCGATAAGATAACTTCAAAGGGAAAACTCAATTCATCACAAGAGAGTAGAGGGGGAGAAACATCATAAGATCCAACTATAATAGCAAAGCTCGCGATACATCAAGACCGTGCCAAATCAAGAACTCGAGAGAGAGAGAGAGAGATCAAACACATAGCTACTGGTACATACCCTCAGCCCTGAGGGTGGTTTTCGGTGGCTACGAAGGCTTGCGGCGGCGGAACTCCTGATCTAGGTTATGTTCTGGAAGTTTGGGTATATATAAGAGGTGTTAGCGTCGGGAACAAGTCAGGGGGGCCTCCGAGGCGGCCACGAGGTAGGGGGCGCGCCCCCACCGTCATGGGTGCCTCGGGACTCTTCTGGCCCATCTCTGATACTCCATGGGCTTCTTCTGGTCCAAAAACAATCTCCGTGAAATTTTATGTGAATTGGACTCTGTTTCCTTTTCCTTTTCTGCGATACTCAAAAACAAGGAAAAAACAGAAACTGGCATTGGGCTCTAGGTTAATAGGTTAGTCCCAAAAATTATATAAAATAGCATATAAATGCATATAAAACATCCTAGATGGATAATATAATAGCATGGAACAATCAAAAATTATAGATACGTTGGAGACGTATCAAGCATCCCCAAGCTTAATTCCTGCTCGTCCTCGAGTAGGTAAATGATAAAAACATAATTTTTGATGTGGAATGCTACCTAACATATTTATCAATGTAATTTTCTTTATTGTGGCAAGAATATTCAAATCCATAAGATTCAAGACAAAAGTTTAATATTGACATAAACATAATAATACTTCAAGCATACTAACCAGGCAATTATGTCTTATCAAAATAACATAGCCAAAGAAAGCTCATCCCTACAAAATCATGTAGTTTGGCCATGCTCCATCTTTGTCACACAAAAATGCTCTCATCATGCACAACCCCAATGACAAGCCAAGAAATTGTTTCATACTTTAGTATTTTCAAACTTTTTCAACTTTAACACAATACATGAGCGTGAGCCATGGACATAGCACTATGGGTGGAATAGTATATAATGATGGGGGTTGTGTGGAGAAGACAAAAAAGGAGAAAGTCTCACATTGACGCAGCTAATCAACGGGCTATGGAGATGCCCATCAATTGATGCCAAATGCGAGGAGTAGGGATTGCCATGCAATGGATACACTAGAGCTATAAATGTATGAAAGCTCAAAAAAGAAACTAAGTGGGTGTGCATCCAACTTGCTTGCTCACAAAGACCTAGGGCATTTGAGGAAGCCCATTGTTGGAATATACAAGCCAAGTTCTATAATGAAAAATTCCCACTAGTATATGAAAGTGACAAAAGAAGAAACTCTCTATCATAAAGATCATGGTGCTACTTTGAAGCACAAGTGTGGAAAAAGGATAGTAGCATTGTCCCTTTTTATTTCTTTTCTCTTTTTTGGGGCCTTTCATTTTTTTGGCCTTTCTTCCTTCTTATTTTTTATTTTTTTATTTGGGACAATGCTCTATTAATGATGATCATCACACTTCTATTTATTTACAACTCAATGATTACAACTCGATACTAGAACAAGATATGACTCTATATGAATGCCTCCGGCGGTGTACTGGGATGGGCAATGAATCAAGAGTGACATGTATGATAAATTATGCATGGTGACTTTGCCACAAATACGATGTCAACTACATGATCATGCAAGGCAATATGACAATGATGAAGCGTGTCATAATAAATGAAACAGTGGAAAGTTGCATGGCAATATATCTCGGAATGGCTATGGAAATGCCATAATAGGTAGGTATGGTGGATGTTTTGAGGAAGATATAAGGAGGTTTATGTGTGATAGAGTGTATCATATCACGGGGTTTGGATGCACCGGCGAAGTTTGCACCAAATCTCAAGGTGAGAAAGGGCAATGCATGGTACCGAAGAGGCTAGCAATGATGGAAGGGTGAGAATGCGTATAATCCATGGACTCAACATTAGTCATAAAGAACTCACATACTTATTGCAAAAATCTACAAGTCATCAAAACCAAGCACTACGCGCATGCTCCTAGGGGGATAGATTGGTAGGAAAAGACCATCGCTCGTCCTTGACCGCCACTCATAAGGAGGACTATCAAAGAAACACCTCATGCTTCAAATTTGTTACACAATGGTTACCATACGTGCATGCTATGGGACTTGCAAACCTCAACACAAGTATTTCTCAAATTCACAACTACTCAACTAGCACGACTCTAATATCACCATCCTCATGTCTCAAAACAATCATCAAGCATCAAAATTCTCATAGTATTCAATGCACTCTATATGAAAGTTTTTATTATACCCATCTTCGATGCCTATCATATTAGGACTAATTTCATAACCAAAGCAAATTACCATGCTATTCTAAAAGACTCTCAAAATAATATAAGTGAAGCATGAGAGATCGACTATTTCTTCAAAATAAACCACCGTCGCGCTGTAAAAGGATATAAGTGAAGCACTAGAGCAAATGACAAACTATTCCGAAAGATATAAGTGAAGATCAATGAGTAGTCGAATAATTATGCAACTATGTGAAGAATCTCTAACATTTAAGAATTACAGATCTTGGTATTTTATTCAAATAACAAGCAAAACGAAATAAAATAAAATGACGCTCCAAGCAAAACACATATCATCTGGTGAATAAAAATATAGATGCAAGTAAAGTTACCGATGGACGGAGACGAAAGAGGGGATGCCTTCCGGGGCATACCTAACCTTAGGCTCTTGGTTGTCCTTGAATATTACCTTGGGGTGCCTTGGGCATCCCTAAGCTTAGGCTATTGTCACTCCTTATTCCATAGTCCATCGAATCTTTACCGAAAACCGAAAACTTCACAACACAAAACTTAACAGAAAACTCGTAAGCTCTGTTAGTATAAGAAAATAAATCACCACTTAGGTACTGTTGTGAACTCATTCTAAATTCATATTGGTGTAATATCTATTGTATTCCAAGTTCTCTATGGTTCATACCCTCCGATACTACTCATAGATTCATCAAAATAAGCAAACAACACAATGAAAACAGAGCTTGCGGCGGCAGAACTCCCGATCTAGGATATGTTCTGGAAGTTTGGGTATATATAAGAGGTGTTGGCGTCGGGAACAAGTCAGGGGGGCCTCTGAGGCGGCCACTAGGTAGGGGGGCGCGCCCAGGGGGGTAGGGCGTGCCCCCACCCTCGTGGGTGCCTCGGGACTCTTCTGGCCCATCTCCAATACTCCGTGGGCTTCTTCTGGTCCAAAAATAATCTCCGTGAAATTTCAGGTCACACTACAAAAAAATACACTTCCGTGATGATACGTGTTTGTCACAGTAGGTCGCGTTTTTTTTCATGCATGTACATCCATGAAAAATTTATGACAGAATCAAGATAGTCATACCTGTGCTGTCGTAGAAGTGTTCCATGACATTACCAAAATTATCATCACGGAAGTGTCCACTTCCATGACGATAAATCGCGCGTCACAGAAGTGCTTTCGTCAAGGGTGACCGACACATGGCATCCACCGTAACGGGACGCCGTTAAGCTATCGGGTCAGGTTTTGGATCCGATAACCCGTTAACAGCCCCGACCAATGGGGATTTTCCACGTGTAAAATCATCATTGGCTGGAGGAAACACGTGTCAGCTCACCGTTGGGACAGATGTCATCCGCTCATTGGACCGAAGGCGCCTATGATACGGCGACACGTGGCACGACCCAACAGAGGCCCATTCCTGTGAAAAGGATGGCCCGTTTGACTTGGTCAAAAGGTGGCGGGCCGGCCCACGGAAAGCCTGTTAACGACCTGTTCGCATATAGCCCATTTACAGCCCGCTAACCCAGGGCCCGTTACGCCCTTTCTGAATTAGGCCCAGTAGCATCATCTGGGCCGTCAAATATGATTCAGCCCGTTTTAACTTCCGGCCCATGTGTGGCCCATGACTTCTTTCGGCCCATATGAGGACCTTTGTAACTCTTGGCCCATTAACGGCTCGTGGTGAAACTGGCCCGTAATGAACAGTGTATCACTTTATACCCATTAACGGCCCGTTATTCCATTGGGCCGTTTCCAGCCCAAGTTATCTTTTGGCCTTCTCAGGGCCCATTGATTCTTGGGCTCATTTGCAGCATTCGGTTACATACGGCCCGTTACTGTCATTTTCTGCTTGTGGGCCAAATTCAGCCCGTCATTACAGTCGGCCCGTTTGCGGACCGTTAATACGTTGGGCCGTTTTCATGTAAAAAAACCCGTTGGGCTATTTTCATAGAGTTATCAAATACGGCCTATTAACGGCCCGTTATGGTCCTCGAATAGTATGGCCCATGATTGGCAAAATGATGATACACCCCGTAGAAGGCCCATGGATCCTACGACCCATATGAGGCCCATGGATAGTACGACCCGTAGAAGGCCCATGGATCGTATGGCCCATAGAAGGCACATGGACCCTACGGCCCGTAGAAGGCCCATGGACCCTAAGGCCCGTATAGAAGGCCGATGGATCCTACGGCCGGACGAAGGCCCATGGATCATATGGCCCGTAGAAGGCCCATGATTATTTTGGCCTAGTTACCAAAAATAGGCTATTGTGGCCACTAGAAAAAACAGAAAAAGAACTGCAGTGACTACAAGCAAACAACTAAACAAGACAATAACGAAATAAATAAGCAAGCAATTAACGCTAGCCTATTACCGCTATTACACATATTATATCCACTAGGCATCAAAGTTCGCCACCAGTGCAAATATAGGGAACAAAGCAGCACATTACATATACTAGCCGTAAAAATTGGCCACCAGTGCAAATAAACGCGGCAGCAAAACAAGAGCATAACTGAAACAACTTTAGAAGAGCTCAAGAAACGTTATCCTGGATATCCACCATGCTGGCAATAAGCTTAGCAAGCTGATTAGCTTTGTCCTGTTTGGCGCTAAAATCCTCCAACGCTTGCTGTTGCACCAGAAAGTATGCATCTGAATGCTCCAGGGACTTCCGTAGTCTTTCCGCTTCTTGTCGCAGCACAGCTAATCGATGTCTTTCAGCTTGTAGTTGAGACTCAAGAAACCAAACTGATTCAGACAGTGAGTTTGAATAGCTTGTGCAAGCGGTAGTGGCCAGTAACTCGAACACTAAACCAAGACAGGACTTTGGGGTTGTCTCGCTGTCTTCAAGATAGTCTTCCTTAGCTGTTTTATCAGCTTTTTTGGAGACCAACAAGGATGTGTCACTATCTAAACCTTATCTGCATTACTTCCTTTACCATTGCTTAATAAGGCACTCTTCCCCAATATTCTGTCAGCATTCTAAAAGAAGAAACAAGCAGACACATAACAAGTTTAGCATGTACTAGTATATGAAACTCATTTCGGTGAACCAGTTCATTAGTAAGGTGGACAGGATTAAACTACCAAGTCTTCTATTGCCAAGTACTAGTACATAATAAAAGCATCAAACAAACATATATCTATGTCCTATGGTCACTGCATTGTCTTGCCAAATCAAAATAGAGACACGGTTCAAATCATATCAGTTCAAGACAAAGTAGTAGTGAAAGAATACAAAGCGTGGGAAACTACACGGCACAACAAGATTTCAGATGGGTACCATGGGTCTACATGTACAACAACACTATTGGCTCTGTTGTGATGCTAGTAATGTGCATGATATGAAAGTCAACTATATACACAATTTAAATTGAAATAAACAGAGCTATTGATAAGAGCAAACCTGTTGAAGAAACATGCGTGAACATACCTGCTGTGCCATTGGAGTTTCGATTGGATCCTTCAATTTAAAAATAAGTTTGTATGAGTAAATAAAGTGATACAAGAGCAAAGCAATCATAGTTAAAAAAGGCGCGCCTAAGCGAGTGCTTAAGCGCGCCTAGGCTCTAGGCTTTGGAAAAACGCATTGCGCATAACCATGCATAATTGCGCATAAGCATGCGCTTTGGTCAGTAAAGCGCAAGGCGGTGGCAAAACGCACAATTAACGCCTAGCGCTTTTTTGAACTATGATAACAATGGAATTTTAAATTAGAACAGTTGTTCTTCAGGTTTAGGCACTTCCTACATGAACAGAGTACAGTTAGACGCAAGAATATAATACTTAAAAATAGAAAATGAGCTCATAGACCTTACCACATTCTTGGTTCAGGACCAATACAGAACAAGGCGTTCCCAGTCATCGTCCAGTAAATGTGTCTCAAGAGAACGTAAGGGAATTTCATGAGTTTGTTTGCCGGTGAAGTACGTTTTCTTCAGGTAATTCCGATACTGCCACCAAGCATTCTTGAAGATAGCAGAGGTATTAGCATAGGTTACCTCATCCTGAGTTTCCAAATCGGTCCTTCTCTATAGAGAAAATGGGAAAATTTTCTATATTATAACCATCATGGAGGTAGGATGTATGATATGAAGCAAAGTAATTGCCATGAATAACATTACTTACACATAACTGCTGGACAAACACCTGCAACTAGCATTTTCCTTCATCTTCAGTATAATATTTCCAAGATGGGAAGATACGCACATACGATTTAACAACATCAAATGCGATAGAGACTAAACTACGACTAGCTGGTTGTGCTTCCTCCACAGGAATAGGCATACTAACTGGTGGAGTTGGGGTTCACCGTGATAGTACTGGCCCTTTGGGCACTGGAGATGCCTTACTAACTGTTCTTGTTTGGGACTGTGGTGGAGATGGTGCTGTGTCAACATGAACTTGGTTACTATCGGCTGGGGTTGGGGTTAGATTGGGTGAAGCTGGTTCTCTGTCCATCGCAGTAGGGGTACAATCTGCGAGAGTTTGGGTTATGTGTGGTAGGGCTGGTTCTTGTGCATGTACAACCGGGGTGCTATCTCCACCAAGAGGTAGCACTGTTTTATTTGAAGACCGTGTTTTTAGTCCGCTAGATACTAGCATCACCCACTCCAATTCAAATGGCTGATAAACAGGAAACATAGTTGAATGTACATACATTGTATGATAGACAAATGCAATAGATAGTGTGGAAAAAAGAGGGCATGAAATAGTTGACATGTATATTGTTTAACTAAAATGGATAGCGTGACATAATTTCACATATATGATGTCTATCTAAACTGGATAGCATAGCATAACATAATTCAAAAATATGATGAATAACTAAACAGGATCACATGACATAATTCACCTACATGTTATCTAAGTAATCAGGATCATATCATTTAATTCACATATGTGACTTATATGCTAAACAGAGGGCATTCGATATGATGTCTGAACTAAGAATATGGTGTTGAATATTGTGTATATGATGTCTAAACTATGCAATGCAAGACACCGAATGCATGATATGAGCAGTATAACCGTGCCAAGTTAGATCATACACATCAGTGGGGGAATAGGACTGGTCATCTATCTCTGAATCCATCTCTGAGGAACTATCGGGACTCAACAAGAGATCTGCTTCGACAGGTAGCACTGTTTGCTTGAAGGCCTTGTTTTCACTCCTGATTTTTCCATCTCCCACCCAAATTGCTGATTCACAGGAAGAGTAGTTTAATGTACAAACATTATCGACAAATGGAAATGTAATGAAGAAAAGGATGGCCAAGACATCATTCAAATATATGATGCCTGGTTAAACAGGATGGCATTGCACATTTCACATATATTATGGCTGGCTAAAAGACATGAGACTGCATAATTCCCATATATGATATAGAAACTAAACAGGTGGCATTACAGAACATGTCTAAACTAAGCATATGACATATATGATGTCAAAAGTAGGCACTGCAAGGCAACATATGCATGATATGACTAACATCATCATGCCAAGGTAGAGCAAACACCTTCGGTGGTAAATAGGAGTGGTCAGCGGCGTCTGAATCCGCCTTAGAACAGATATCTTCCTCTGGATTACAATCTGGAGAGGGGTGGGGGAGGGTTTGCCATTGAACCCACCATGGAGCGATGTCTACATGACATTGTATTGCTGCACAAAACTCTTCTCTTTTTCTCTACATGTTCAGCATGATTGTGTACAATATGTGACATTCATACGAAAAAAATATGGTGAGATTATGTAAGGAGAGCATGCAGAAATTTAGAGTGATGGTAACAACCAGTGGATCGACATTTTTCCGTTGAACCAAACTAGCCCTAATGGATGGACGTGAATGTATAGTAATAAGTGATGCAACAAGTGTACAACCTCTTTGCCGTAGCCGTGTCAACCTCAGCATCATTGGGTTGGTCGCTGAAGCAGTTGAGGCAGAGGTGGCTGTCGGAGGTGTGGAGAAAGATCTGAGGAATCTATAGACGGCGTCCAGGGCACTGCTCCGTTGTGATGGATCGTTCTGTCATTGGAGCAGCTCCGGTGAGCCGTAAGATGTCAAGGCTGAAGCAGCACAAGACAGACATCGTCAATCTCAAGTGGGATTCTAATAGCATCTCCAGTAGATGATGAAAAATGGATGTAAAATTAACATCACCAAAAACCACCTGACTACAATAGATGAGGTAAAAACTGTTGACTCTGAACTTAACTGTCGAAACTGAAATTTGCTATGGAATCTGAATGCTACTGTCGAAACTGAACTCAATGGTAGCAAAGAGGCACTTGACATGTAGTTTAGGGAGGGCCTGCAGTTGATCTTCAACCTGCACCCCCCTAAGCCACCAGCCACCACCGGTCGAACCGCCGGCCCCAGCGCCGCCTCGCCGCCCTGAAACAACTCGCCACCGCCGCCCCGGCTAGCCCTCTAGGCCCCCGCCCCCACTCTGAACCCTAATATAGATAGTGGGGTACCTCTCCGGCAAGCCCCCGTCCCCACTGCGGGTGATTCTGCCTTAACTCTGACGAGCCCCCCAACCCCTGAAAATCGACTGACCCAAAAGTCAATTCAGTCGATTGAAGTGTGGCTTAATCGGAGCAGAGCAGCAGCACGAGCGAGGGGGAGAGCAGCAGCAGCAGCTGGGCGAGCGAGCGATCGAGCGAGAGCCGGATCAGCAGCGTGAGCGAGCGAGCGAGAGCCGGAGCAGCAGCAGCAGATCCGGCTGGTATGGACGACGCCGTTGAAGGGGCCTCGCACTGGGGGAGAGCCGCCATGGAGATGTCGCCCGCGGCGCCAGCTTCAAGGTAGCCGCTCCATGAGGGTGCGGGTTGGAGCACCGTCGGTGTCGGGAGGTCGAGTTAAGGAGAAGGTGCGATGTGATGAGTGTACAACCTCTTTGGTGGCGCCGAGTAGGCCTCGGCTTCGTCCAAGGAGTCGGTGAGGATGTTGCTGTTCCGGTGGAGCAGGTTAAGGCGGCGCTGTGGGGATGGAGCAGCCACGATAGACGAGGCGATCGTCGGAGTAGCTCCTTGGAGGTGGAGGACGGGGCGGCTGAACCGGCGGGACGACGAGATGGACGACAGATCCTCATCTGGGGAGGTGGACGAGGGACGTCGAGCTATTGCGGTGGATGACGTTGTCGGGGAAGAGGCTCCGGCTGGGCAGCGGTGACATGGCGGATGGAGGAGGGTGGGATTTCGCGGCTGGAGCGGAGAGGTTATGGCGGCCTGGGATTTCGAATGGCGAAAAGGGGGCGATGGGAGGGGGTGAAGCATGACTTAGGAACGTGCTTGTCCAAAATGTAGGGTGTGTTACAAAAGTAGCCCCCACCAATTTGAACTAGCGGCCCTTTCGGCTTAGGGTTAGAAGGGGGATTTCACGTGTCGGGATTTGGTAGCTGGAGGGAGTTTTCGCGCGCGTTGTAATTTCAGGATAGCAAGGCGCGGGTTGTGAAGGCGCCAGTTTTGGGAGCACGATATCTCAATTTTCGGGATATAACAAGATGCGGGTTGAATTTTAGGGACAAGCCTAACGTGTAGTAATATTGTACTTGTACGTACCAAATCAATTCACACTTCCCTCAACCAAAAAGAAAATGAAAAAAATAAAACTATTCACACCACACAAAGAGAGAGTCTTGCCCCGTTTTACTATACAAATGCTATTCAAAGCTACTCCTTCCTTCCATCTATATAGGGCCTAATGCGTTTTTCGATGCTAACTTTGACCAAATATTAGAGCAATGATATATGACATGCAACTTACACAAAGCACACCGTTAAATTTGTCTGTGAAAGGTTCTTTCAATGATATAATTTTCACATTGTGCATGTCATGTACTATTAATCTTGTCAATAGTAAAAGGCGGTCTTAAAAATGTCATTACACCCTATATAGATGGGAGGGAGTATGAATCCATGTTATGTCCGATTAAAATTTTTCGCTTGCTGTATAATGCATGTAACCTACTCGTACCAACATTTTAGTGCATTCCAAATGTCTATACTATCGCTACAATTCGAACTAAATTTGAATTCGTTTCTCTATTTCAATAAGAATCTACAATCATGATTGTTACCAACTTCAACCATCATAGTTTCCTTGCTATCCGCCAGATATAAATCGGACGACCTATAATGCAGGATAGTAGGCACACCATCATCAACGACTCGGTTTTTTATAAGAATAGAGATAAAATATATTAAATGCAGTATAACATGTTCATAACCACACCATGTGTATCACCGTTATATATATTCACACATGCGTCGGTTTGAAACACTATGATAAATTCTTCAAATATCCGAATTCGCTTTTCATAATGAAGTATATATGATCTCTATTCGTCTTTTACACCCACACAACCCTCTTATCTTTGTAGCTAGCGCTAACTTTCTCTTGTGCATGCACACGCCCGCATCCCTCTCACCCTCCCTCAGCATTCTCTAGCTCCGTCGCGCAAATTCGTCTTTTCACTTTAGGTCGTTCACCCACGGTGTGTGTAGGCCCCCCAGCTCCTTCTTTACGGCACACATCGATTGATATGCCTCTCTAGCCAGGTGTGCCTAGCACAAACACACGCTTCCCCTCTTCTCTTGTCACCGTCCATGCCTCACTCCCACCACTCTTTTCATCGTTCTCGCACTCGCACACTCCTCCCCCTTGATATAGTATGCCTCTCGTACCACCTCCTACATGCATCCCTCTCTCTCTATCCTTCTCCTCGTGCCTCATTTGCTTCTAACACACACATGCATGTATACCGATCAATCTCCCAACATATACCTAGATCGACTTTAACTACCCCCATCGATCGACGTACCTCACAAGTTATGTCTCTCCTTTCTCTAAAAAAGGGCGATTGATCTTCCTATGTAGTTACGTCTGCTTACTACAGCCACATCGCCCCCCTCATCATTCGTGCATGCCTCCTGACCCGTCTCTCACACGCACGTGCACAGACAACAAGCAGCCATCTCCTCTCTTATTGATATTACGGGCGTGCCCTCCGTTTGTCTAGCAAGCCTATCCCACCATTTGTTAGAAGCACCTCCACTACCACCCCCTCCAACACTCTAGCTCTGTCTCTCTCCCAACCTTATTCCTCTCCTGCACATATGCATGGATGCCGGTCGATCTCCCTTAATACATGAGGCAGATCGATCTCCTTAATACATGAGGTAGGCCTCTCTCCTCCTCCACACATATACCGGCCATTGTACCTCTATAGTTAATTGGGCCTCCCTTTTCCCCCACCACACACCGATAGTCGAGCGCTGCAGGTAGGTATCCATGCCACAGCGACAAACTACACATGTCCCATTTCATGTTCTAGTAGGCCATCCACTCTATATCTTTGACGTGGGCACACACAAATTCGATGGCACTCTTTATCGACCGCGCGCGCACACACACACACACACATCATCCCTCTCTTCGATTCTATGGACACCTCAAGATGCATTTGTATGAGTATTTTATCTTGTGAGAGAAAAGGGTGAACGAGGGAAGGCCTTATTTGCGAACATGGAGAGACGTCTGGGTATATTTTCGCAAAATTACCATTGTTTCTTTCCTATCCGTTAGATATAAATCCGACGGCCTATATTGCAGGATGGCACGCACACCATCATCACCAACTCTGTTTTCTACTCCCTCCGTCCGAAAATACTTGTCATCAAAATGGATAAAAAGAGATGTATCTAAAACTAAAATACGTCTAGATACATTTCCTTTTATCAATTTTTATGACAAGTATTTCCGGACGGAGGGAGTATTTGTCTTTTTAGAGATTTCAACAAGTGACTATGACCGGACCTTACCAACATACTCAAAAAAGTAGTCCATAATTTTGATGTTACCCTCTTTTCTTGGCGGTGCAGTGCCATCTGGATACCTCATAAATAAATAAATTACTACATGATACTAATATATGATACATGGCGCAGGAGTACTAAGTATTATTAATACAGTTTTGCTAGAACTCATCTAGATGAGATATAATTTGGTCTCATTCATCTTTTATAGCCATTGGATGTGATGCTATATAAGATGCGTGTGTGCTGGCGTGGGTTGTATTTGTTCTTGTGCAACGAACTGACCACTGCATGTCATGTTTGATAGTCTCAAGTCATTAAAAGCATACAAGCCCCACATCTCTTCTTGGTTGATTCCTCTATTTATGTCAAAAAATAAGAAACAACGTTAGAGTTAATGCACCACACCTATGTGTTTACTATTTGGTTTTCGTAAGATGACTTAATACTCACCTAGACGGAGGGAGTATTCGATTTGACATCGGGCGGCGCAGTTCCCGATACGGCTTTAATGCAGACGAGGGAGGGAGTAGCGGTTCCTGATATGTTGAACGGCCAATGCATCCTCCTTCAATTAATGCATGAGGGAAGTAATGGGAGGAGGTCCGGGAAAAGAGGCTGCACGATGTGAATGCAACGCAATTTGCCCTCATTGCCCTCATATAAAGGCGCCCCTCCATTCCAATGCATATACCACATCGTACGCACCTAAGCATTTGCCTAAGCACCTACGCTAAGCGCAAAAGATCTCACTCCAGAGCCATGGCGGCGATTCTCGTGAGCGGCCAGCGGCTGCGCCAGATGGTCCACGACACTGGCCTACGGCATGGCGCCGAGGATCGTCTCCAGACTCTGTTGAAGACCGGCTAGTGGATGGCCACCTTCGACGCCAACTACGACTCTCAGTTGGACCAGATGATCGTTGCCACCAGCAACAAGTTCACCGTCCTCAAGAAGCTCGCGGACGACATCGCCGTACTCCTCTAGCCACGCGCCCGGGCTCCTCATTGCCTGCCACCCTAATCGGCCTCCATGGCCGGAACCTCTTTCAAGCACTGGTGGCCCTGCGACTGCCCGCCGATGCCATGAAGAATGTCCACCTGGAGGTCGCGCTCGCCACGAGGCCCCTCGCCCTGCAAGAATTCGTCGACCTACACATCCACATGTACGAGGAAATCATGTACATAGGTATCTACAAGGCCAGTGAGGATGCTACGACGTAGGCCTTCCTCAACCGGCTGGAAGCCTTGGATGCCTTTGCTGAGAAGCACCTCGACCTCGCCACAAAAGTCGCAGCTCCTTAGTTGCCGGTCGGTGGCCCGGCGCACTAAGTTGAGGAGGAGGAGGTCGTACGTTCGTGGATCCATCTTTCTTCTTGCCTTCTGTAACCACCACTACGATCGCATCATCGTGGCCTTAATTCTTATTGTGCTGTTGCATTCTCGTTCCAGTCAATACCGACATGTGCGATCCCTTTTCTTAATTATATGCATCACTGTAACTAGTACTCCATCCGTCAATTTATAAGTTGTGCTTACCTTTTCCATCAACTTCGTGCAACGCGCGGGCATCTTGCTAGAAACACTAGAATATGTCTATATAATCCGTATGTGATAGTCCATTTGAAATCTCAAAAAATACAAATATTTAGGTACGGAGGGAGTAATATATTAGGAGTATATCAAAACAATAGTGATTTATTTCAAGTTTGTGAACAAATACTACTATTCTACTAATTTGGATCCGTCGCAACGCGCGGGCACATTGCTGGTAAAAGGAAAAGGCCTGCCGCGTTCGCGGCACACCCCCACATGCCCGGGAATTGGGAGTACAACATGGCCCGTCCGGCACGACACATAGCTTAGGGAAGGCGTGTTGCCTAGCATTTTCACTTTCATGTGGGACCGCCGTTGAGCAAACCGACAGCCCGCCCGCCGCCGGGTTGGAAAACAGAAACGAGGGGAAGATCTAGCTGTAGCACGAAAGCCAAGAAATTTGGTGTCAGATGGGGCTCGTCGATAGAGTAGGAGCATTCCGTACTAGTACTACTCCTACTAGTACCAAGTTTGTACTCCTAATACTATATTACTAGTACTACCACTATACAACTAGTAGGTACGTGCACGGCACAACATCATAGGAACAAAAAATGGGAAGATCTTGTTTTGGGTGATTTATCTTTTTTTCAATCAACGTAGTATGAATAATATGATGTGGGGGGCACCCATGAAGCTTATGTGGCTTGGTTGCATGGCTACGGAAGGATAGAGAAAAATAAATAGATAATGTGTTTAGAGTGCACTCCACTAAATAGATATATATATATACTTTGGATCCATTGGAACGGACCGACACATCTATATCTATACCCCCTATATAGTGTGTGAAAAACTTTGAAAGTTGGTCGTTGGATGAAGCCAATCCGAGGGTACAAAGATGGCAAATCCAAGCACTACTGGCCGTTGGATATCATCCACCAGATTTTGCCACATGTATAATCTAGAAGACTCCATAGTTGAACTTAATTCATGACTAAGGGCCTCTTTCATTCATAGGGTTGCAGAAACACAGGAATAGGAAAAAAGTAGGATTGGAATGGCATGTTCATTGGATCCCTATAGGATTTGAGTTTGTTTGATTGTGTCACATGAAAAACAAAGGATTTCTTTCAAGAGGTTTGAGTGCATGTTAGAATTCCTGTGAAACGTAGTACAAATGAATCCTTAGGAAAATATTCTACTTGATTCAATCGTATGGATCAAATGACCAACGTAGGAAAAATTCCTAAGGATTCTAATCCTTCAAAGATCCTATGAAAATCCTTTGAATCAAACAGACCCTAACTTTGCCACAACTAAGCTTAGGCAAAGTTATTAGTTCTTCAAAATGAGAGAAACAAGTTGGCAAGCCTAAGGGAATCTTGCCACATTTTTTTATGTGTATGTCATGTGGGGCCTTAGTGTGGCTTGCCTAAGGTGTGGCTTGAACCAAACACTCACCTAAGTTAATCAAACTTGCCGAACCTTACATTCCACTAGATTTTGCCACATGTTACAATCCAGAAAGCTCCACATGTAGAAGCATAATGCACAAACCACCAAAATCTCATGCGTGCAATGCACGTGTACCTTACTAGTACTAGTTGGTAGTAGTAAGAAACAAATTCCAGTTTTGGCACGAGCTCGTACTGCAGGAGCACCACAAGGCCTGCCGTAGGAGTTACATTTCCTTCTCGGGGCCCATGGGACTGAACTTCAGTGGCTTAGTGCCCGGCCTATGAGTCAATGACATGCGGACCTTAAATGCGGCTGGCCCACATGTCATTCTCATGGTGGTGGCGTGGTTCGCGACTCACTCATTCAAGATGAACCGGCCGGTGGTGGCGTTGCCGTGGTGAGGGTGCCACAGCTGGGCGTTGGGGCGTTACGAGGCATAGATGGCCACACCGGCGGGTACTACCTGTAGTACTCCCTTCGGTCCTTTTTACTCTGCATATTAGGTTTTCCCGAAGTCAATCTCATCCAACTTTGACCAAGTTTATATAAAAAATTATAGACATTCACATAACAACACCAATATCATTAGATTCATCTTAGAATATATTTTCATATTATATTTATTAGATATTATAGATGCTAATAATTTCTAATATAAATTTGGTCAAACCTAGCAAAGTTTGACTTTTGGCAAATCCAATGTGCAGAGTAAAAAGGACCGGAGGGAGTACATAAGTACTCCAGCTGAGGTTTGATGCCCGGGACAAAATGTGTCACAGCCGCTGGATGAAAATTCGATGGTGCGGGAGTACTGATCGGAGCACAGCAGCGGAGCAGGCAAACCGCGTCCAATCGGGTGTTTCTGTGGTAGAAAGTTGATGGTCGCCGCAGTTCAGCTGGCCCGCATGTCATGCACACAAAGGCAGAGGAGCGGTGGGGCCGAGAGGGATGAGGGGCACGTCGGGGGGATGAGGATCCCCTGACGCGAATAATCCTACCATTCTGTCACTGACATGTGGGACCCATAAGCGTGGGTCCCACCTGTCAGGGAAGGAAAGGTAGGGCAAGGCAGTGATAGCCACGTCAGAGGATCCATGTCCACATAGGGGGATGTCATGCCGTGGGTTGGAGCGGCGTCGTGGGAATCGCGTGTGGGTGTGGCAGTGGTAGAAACAAGAAACGTGATGGTCGCCATGGTTCAACTTCCATGGACAATCTGTCATGTCTGCTGACACATGTATATCAAAACTAGAGTGTTTATATTTCAAGCACGTGAACAAGTATTATTCTACTACTTTGGATCCATTGCAACGCACGGGCCAGCACATTGGTAGTAGTAGTAGTGTCCATCTCTATCTCTAGAGGCCTTCCCTCGTTCATCATTTTCTCTCACAAGATAAACTACTCATAGAAATGCATCTTGATGTTCCGTGGAATGCACGAGGATGTTTCCTTGGGGGTCTCTCTAGCGTGGTGTGGCCGTAGTTGCAAGTTGATGCCCCTTGAGATGCCGACGTTGTGGGGCACTCGGATTTCCTTCGATGAGCAGGTAAGATGAGTTTGATCATGTAGTAAATGCATTCTAAAGACTACTTCCATGTCCATTTTCTAATTCTCCCCCTGCCCACTGTTTCACAGGTTAGGCTCGGTGCGAGTGGAGATTGGCTTGCATATGTACAGGAGGGTACCAACATCAATTTGCACAACATTTACAACGGTGACACCGTTCCCATAGAACCTTTGTCCAAAATTGGGACCAGCCATGCAACGGGCCACCGCATGAATTGGTACAATGGAACCACGGTGAGATTGAATAAGATAGCACGAACCTTGCACATGGCATTCAAATGCGGACCATGTTGTCTGTGGCCGATTTGTTGCCGTACGAGTAGGAAGACGCTGTGCTCCTTTCTAACCGCATCTTCACGGCGACAAACCAGGGGACTTATTATGTATGGGACACATCCTATGATATACTCCCTCTCTCCCAGTTTATTTGTTTTGAATCTTTTCGTTTTACAAGTTTCAAATTCAAATTTAGAGCTCCCCATCACATGTTGAGATTACAATGTCCATTAAATCGTTGCGTGCATGTATAGTAAAGAAACAAATCTCGAGTTTGGCACGAGTTTGTGCTGCGGGAGCACCACAAGCCCTGGCGCAGGAGTTACATTTCCCTCTCAGGGCCGTCGGGACTGAGCTTCAACGCCTTACTACACCTACCTTTGAGTCAATAACATGTGGACCCGATAGGTGACTGGTCCACATGTAATGCTCCCGTAGGCAGAGGGGCAGTGGGGCCAAGAGGGGTGAGCCACAGGTCGGGGGACGTGTGGTTTCATGGGTTCGAGCGGCGTCGTGGGAATCGCGGGTGGCTGTGGTAGAAACTTGATGCTCGCCACATTTTAGGTGGCCCACATGTCATGCACACAAGTTGTCATGTCTACGGACACATGCACTGCATACCGATCACTGGAAGGAGTAGCAGAGAAAGCTATATATGCGGATAAATAGTTCCTTATAGTCAAGCGGACCCATGCTACTACTCTGTTCCAAAGACATGCACACCATCGAAATAGTCCATCTATATCAATATACACAGAGAGGGAATAATTTTTTTTACAAGAGAGGAAATAGTTCATCCATCCATAATGCCCTCCTGCTGGTGCAGCCTTTTCTTCTTCTTCTTCTTGTTGTTGTTGTTGTTGTTGTTGTTGTTGTTGTTGTTGTTGTTGTTGTTGTTGTTGTTGTTGTTGTTGTTGTTGTTGTTGTTGTTGTTGTTGTTGTTGTTGTTGTTGTTGTTGTTGTTGTTGTTGTTGTTGTTGTTGTTGTTGTTGTTGTTGTTGTTGTTGTTGTTGTTGTTGTT
>NC_041382.1:772081480-772100856 GCF_002162155.2 Triticum dicoccoides
TTGTTGTTGTCATTGTTGTTGTTGTTGTTGTTGTTGTTTTTGTTGTTGCAGCTATCTCAAAACTCACACGGGCATCGAGGGCATCATATTTTATCCGATCGTACGTCAAGGGATAGTTCTCCCATCTAGACGACCTTAATGCCACCGTCTCGTAACCCTTCTGAAGATTTGTACCGAGCACAAAATTTTCTACATCAAATATGGATGGTGTCTGTTTATCACAATCTTCTACAGGAATTTTGATTCTGGTTTGTAGGTCAGCGATGCTTTTCAAATCAAGGTTGTACGGCTTCAGCTTCTGTTTGTCCCCTTCGATGGCTGCGCCACAGAAGTATACGTCCTCCCGAGACAAGAAATCATGAAGCTCATGTGGTATGGAGGGCGAGTGTATGATGTGGTACACCAAAACATCATCTTCGTGGCACAGCTGAAGGATGGCGGCGCACTGGATCTTCCCAGGGGCACGCTCCGTGTACTCTGCGTCGATACCGATGACCCTTGTCTCTACCTTTTCGAGGGAGTTGGATACATTGTTGATCCACTGCCGAACAACCCTTGTGTGGACGGTGACGGTGGCAACTATGCGCATCGAGCCTTCGATGAGGACATGTTGGACGCTAAAAACCTGCATCTCGATCTCTTCCGCCATTTGGAACCGCTGGAACGGAGGGCTATGGTTTAGAGAATTAGGATTAGATGGCTAGTCTAACTAAAGTAGTAGATGATTATTTAAAGAGGTTAAAACAATGTGAACGCAGTGGGGTTTGGATGCAAATGAAGACAAAGGAGAGGTGAAGAAGCCGAGGAGAATCGGTTCCCGATGGAGAAGTAAATGGGAGAAGTGGCGTGAAGGCAGTTGATTAGACGACTAGGTAGACTAAACGAAAAGGCTATGCGGGTAGTCTGATGAGTCGTACCTGTTCGTGTACGTGCCCATCCTTCCTGATAGGTGGGACCTATGCATGCAAACAGATTAAAAAATGTCCTGGATACAGAACATGGATAACACTGTATATTTAGTGTAGAATCTTTTTAGTACTTTGAATTTTGGCCACTACTTCTGCTCTTTAGTAACTTTTCTGAATTTTGGCCACTACTACAGTAAGTTCAAGTGAGTAACTATAGTAACTTCAAGTGAGTAACTCCATTTCTGATTTTTTTACATAAAACTAACCATGATATTTGTTCCTCTGTTCTGGTCATAATTATAATCTGATTGCTGAACCCTTAATCATTCTCATAATGTTTACATGATGCACAGTTATACTGCCATCAAAACTACTCCATACACACATTGTCGAAACTGACAAGATGGTGGTGGAGGTGGGAATCAATGTTCAGTATTGGTGCATTTTCTGTGCTTACAAAATTCAGATTGAATTTCACTACCAAAAGAAAATAAATGGAGATTAAATGTTGCTTTCCACTTACTTCACCTGTGTGTAACTCTTTTGGTGCATTTTCTGCGGAACCTATGTGTAGCTGCAGCATACAAGCCAGTTCATCAACTGCTCGAAGAAGAAAAGAAGGTGGAATTTCCTTGCCTTTAGCATACAGGCCAGTTCACTTAATGTCCTCTGGTGCTATATTTCTGAGAACATCCAAGTTTTTACTTATCACTTTGCTAGCATTCACAAGTTTATTGAAGCGTGCATGTCTCTATGAATCTTGTTCTCTACTCCAAGTAGATGGTGTGTAGCCTGGCAAAGGATATTAGTACTTGGTGCATTCTAAGTTTAAAACCACTCTAGATTTACAAGTGTTTACTGAAGATGACAAGTGTTTATTCAGTTCTAAATTTGAAGTAACTAGTAGACAAACAATATTCATCTTTTTCTGTATATGAAGAAGAATAAACCTAGCTAATTCAAATAATTCCAATTTTAGGGACATGTTTTTATCAACTCTTAGTTAAGGGGTTGTGGCAGTTTTCAGTTTTCAGTTTTGTGCTGCTTGAATTGATTCTACATGAATATTTAGGGAAGAGTCATGGCTATGCTTAGCTCTTTGTAAAATGAATGACTAAAATTGGACAATTGGAAACTTTAGGTATGTTTGCAATTGGACAAATGGCGTATAAATCCAAATAAAGCAAATAAATTCAAATGATTCAAATAAATCCAAATAAACATGGTTGATCTTCATTTTGCATAAACCTGGTTGAGTATTACAGAGTAATTGACAACAAATTGACCTGGTTGGAATTCATACAGCAACAGTAACAGTTAACTGAACTTCTTTTGCATGCATTTATCACTCCAGAAAACTTTCAGTAACAAGTGAGCAGCCTCTGCATTTTCTCAGTGAACTTTTGAGTGCACTTATCACTTATTGGAGTATGCTACAGCTTCTGCAAATCACAAACTCCTTTTGTTTACATCTCAGTTTTAGCAAACACTACAGTTTCAGTAAAGGAGTCATAACTGAATTACATGCACTGTAGATTCTCTACAGTATTGGAACACTGAACATTTTCAGTTAACTGTAGCAAGAAAAACTTCCAAAAACTAGCAGATCTCCAAGAATGCCACGAGTATTACTCAATGAATTTGATGGCATCAAACTAATTTTTCACTATAATCTGTTCACCATTTAGCAGCAGTGTACAACCTTTGTCCTAGATTATTTCTCTAGCTTTGTATCCCCTGACTGAATTTCTCCGCCTGTACTGAGAACAGCAAATTCAGACTCACATCAACAAACTGAATAGCAGCAGTAGCAGAGGCGGGCGGGGCAGACTCACCAGCATAGGCGGGAGTGGCAGCAGGGCGAGGCAGGGGAAAAGGCAAAAGCAGCATCAGAGGTCCATGGCGCCGGCGTCGTCCACCAGTAGTAGCATGAGAGGTGGGAGTGGCCAGAATTGTCCACGGCGCCGGTGGCTGAAGCGGACGAAATCAAAGGCGCAGGTGGGCAGCGAACATGGGCGAACGTGGGCGGCGACCTCCAACGGGGCCGGCGGCGTAGCTCGAGGAGGGCGCCGGCGCAGGTCGCCTTCACGGCGGGCGGTGCAGGTGGTAAGCCGCGGCACATGTGCAAGCGAGCGGTGGCACTGTTGTTGGTTGCGGCTTGGGCCACGGTTCTGGTGTTGGTCGTGGCGCAGATCCAGGCGGGCGGCGGCGCAGGTGGGTAGCCGGTGATGGCTGCAAGGCACGGGGGACGGGGGAGGAGGAAGGAAGGAGATGGACTTCTTTGTGATGTGTTTAAAACTCTGTGGGTTTTTCTGCAAAAAAACAAATACACTACCCTGTGGACAACTTTTCCCGGACGGAGGGAGTACTAGTTAAATCTGACCTATGGGTGTGAAGCACTGATATGCCAGTACATTTGATTGTGACCTGTTCTAATTTTGTACCTGAACTTTTTTTAGAAAGGGCTGGACGTCAACTTAATGTGCTACCATAACTTATTGTGTTGTCTGTCTGTTTTCTTTGCACAACATTCAAGATATTTCCCCGTCATTGATAAAGACGATGAACCGTTATGTACGAATTTGTTGGTTTCAACATAGCCCTTCCCGTAGCGATCCACTGCTTCCATCTTGATTGTGCCGCCTGCATGAAATTTTTGTATGCAAGTTCAGTGTGCTATGATGTTCTATATGATTGTGTCAACTATATAAGTTTTTACTAAGCATCAGCAATGCATATGGCTGAAAGATGTATTTACGAGCATCGATCGATGGGTCTCTCTCTCTCGCTCTCTCTCTCACACACACACACACACACACACGCAGACGCACAAGTGGGACCCGTTGAATTATTTAGTTGCTCGTGATAGCTTTTAATTAGGTTCCACTGTAATCTAACTTTTTTCTTAATTTATTAATTGAGCTCAGTGACTTCAAAAAGTTGTACAGAAGCCTTGTTTGTGCCTTTCCAGTGTCGCTGAATGTGGGCTGAGTAACCATGTTAGGTTGTACTGTACTACATAGGCCTTTTCTTTCAACATCAACAATGCAAGTGGGCCAACAGTTGTACACAATATCTGGGTCAACTTGTTATTCTCCGCCCCGCTGGGCTGCAAACTTTCCTAGGAGGTATGCATTAGGCTTAACAAGAAAATGGACTTTAAGAAATAATAAATGGGATGTAATTATAATAACTGGACAGTTACTATGCACCAAACATGTAATTAGTTTGAAAATATATTATTTTTGGAATTTGAAAATTTTAATTTCATTACTTGTTGCGCGCGCAATATTTCGTTGGATTTTAATGTAATACAATTTTATTTTGAAATTATATTTGACCTGACTAGAAATTTCGGATAAAAATGTTTCAGATCCCATCAAAATGTGGAATTTTTTTTGAATTCTGTTTTGAGCGGTTGTTTGAAATTATTAATCGTTGTCCTAGCTAGAAGTTGGGCTATACTTTTAACAAACTATAAATGGGCTATAGTAAATTCCATTAGAATTAAAAAATGGGCTGTACATTCTTACAAATCGCAAATGGGCTATATGTTCTCTGCCAAATCCGAGCTGTGGGCCTACTAAGTTGACGCGTACCATGGGATTTGTCTACTTAGTCAATATAAACGATTCTAGCTGCAGTGATCGTACAATGTCCATCCAACGGCCGTAGTGCTTCTTCAACCTCAGGTGTTCTTGCTCGAGCCGCCCAAAGTAGCGCCGGTCGTGTCGCGTGCTCCTGCCTCCCATGGCCGGCTGTGATGCCGCGGAGGCCTCACCGCCCCGTACTACTCCCACCGTAGGCCAGACGGGCCACCTTATTTCGCGGAAAAAAACGTTTCCCCCCTGAAAGCAGGGACCCACCAGACGGGCCACCTTATTTCGAGGAAAAAAACGTTTCCCCCCTGACTGCTGGGACCCACTGGACGGGCCAACGTATTTCACGAAAAAACGTTCCCCTCGCTGTCAGCTCGGACCCACCGGAAGTGCCTCCTTATTACGCACAAAAAAAATGAATACTCCCCTGCTAGCTGGGACCCACCATGGTGGGAGGCTGACTTGTGGGCCTACTAAGTTGACTGGGACGGGGGCCTTTGTCAACTTTAGTCAATATGAACGATTCTATCTCCAGTGACCGTACGATGTCCATCCAACGGTCGTAGTGCTTCTTCAACCTCTGGTCTTCTTGCTCCAGCTGCCCAAAGCAGCGCCGGTCGTGCCGCATTCTCCTGCCTCCCGTGGCCGGCTGTGCTGCCGCGGAGGCCTCACCGCCCCCTACTATTCCCACCGCTGGCCAGGCCCTGCGGCGACGGCAGCCTCACACCGCAGCCGAACCAGTGAACCCTCGTACTCTCCGCGCAGGCTTGCACTGCCGCGTCTTCCTCTGCTCCCCGTCGTCCCCTTCATAGGCCTCATCGTCGTCCACCGCTCTGGTGCTCTCGGCGCGGCGTGGTCAACATGGTCAAGGAACGACTTCCATCGGACATGGACTGTACGTGGAGAGGCTGACAGCTGGGTCCACAGCCGCAGCAAGGAAGTGCCTCCTTATTACACGAAAAATAATGATTCCTCCACTTGACAGCTGGGTGTTGGAAATATGCCCTAGAGGCAATAATAAAAGGATTATTATTATATTTCCTTGTTCATGATAATTGTCTTTTATTCATGCTATAATTGTGTTATCCGGAAATCATAATACATGTGTGAATGCATAGACACCAACATGTCCCTAGTAAGCCTCTAGTTGACTAGCTCATTGATCAACAGATAGTCATGGTTTCCTGACTATGGACATTGGATGTCATTGATAACGAGATCACATCATTAGGAGAATGATGTGATGGACAAGACCCAATCCTAAACATAGCACAAGATCGTATAGTTCGTTTGCTAGAGTTTTTCCAATGTCAAGTATCTTTTCCTTAGACCATGAGATCGTGTAACTCCCGGATACCGTAGGAGTGCTTTGGGTGTACCAAACGTCACAACGTAACTGGGTGACTATAAAGGTATACTACGGGTATCTCCGAAAGTGTCTGTTGGGTTGACACGGATCAAGACTGGGATTTGTCACTCCATATGACGGAGAGGTATCTCTGGGCCCACTCGGTAATGCATCATCATAATGAGCTCAAAGTGACCAAGTGTCTGGTCATGGGATCATGCATTACGGTACAAGTAAAGTGACTTGCCGGTAACGAGATTGAACGAGGTATTGGGATACCGACAATCGAATCTCGGGCAAGTAACGTACCGATTGACAAAGGGAATTGTATACGGGGTTGCTTGAATCCTCGACATCGTGGTTCATCCGATGAGATCATCGAGGAGCATGTGGGAGCCAACATGGGTATCCAGATCCCGCTGTTGGTTATTGACCGGAGAGTCATCTCGGTCATGTCTACATGTCTCCCGAACCCGTAGGGTCTACACACTTAAGGTTTGGTGACGCTAGGGTTGTAGAGATATGAGTGTGCAGTAACCCGAAAGTTGTTCGGAGTCCCGGATGAGATCCCGGACATCACGAGGAGTTCCGGAATGGTCCGGAGGTGAAGAATTATATATAGGAAGTGCAGTTTCGGCCATCGGGAGAGTTTCGGGGGTCAACGGTATTGTACCGGGACCACCGGAAGGGTCCCAGGGGTCCACCGGGTGGGGCCACCCATCCCGGAGGGCCCCATGGGCTGAAGTGGGGAGGGAACCAGCCCATAGTAGGCTGGTGCGCCCCCCTTGGGCCCCCCATGCGCCTAGGGTTGGGAACCCTAGGGGAGGGGGCGCTTCCACTTGCCTTGGGAGGCCCTCCACCCCCTTGGCCGCCGCCCCCCCTAGGAGATCCTATCTCCGAGGGCCGACGCACCCCCTAGGGGGGCCTATATAAAGGGGGGGGGAGGGAGGGCAGCCACACCCTGAAGACTTGGCGCCTCCCTCTCCCCTGCTACACCTCTCCCTCTCGCAGAAGCTCGGCGAAGCCCTACTACGGTGACTGCTGCATCATCCACCACGCCATCGTGCTGCTGGATCTTCATCAACCTCTCCTTCCCCCTTGCTGTATCAAGAAGGAGGAGACGTC
The DNA here is from genome assembly GCF_002162155.2 of Triticum dicoccoides. Classification (NCBI taxonomy): domain Eukaryota; kingdom Viridiplantae; phylum Streptophyta; class Magnoliopsida; order Poales; family Poaceae; genus Triticum; species Triticum dicoccoides. The sequence goes on from NC_041382.1 coordinate 772,088,461, forward strand.
ATGCTGACCGTACGTGTGTTGAACGCGGAGGTGCTGTCCGTTCGGCGCTAGGATCTCCGGTGATTTGGATCACGACGAGTACGACTCCCTCATTCCCGTTCTTTGAACGCTTCCGCTCGTGATCTACAATGGTATGTAGATGCATCCGATCACTCGTTGCTAGATGAACTCATAGATGGATCTTGGTGAAAACGTAGGAAATTTTTTTGTTTTCTGCAACGTTCCCCAACACTGGGACCCACCGGACGGGCCACTGTATTTCGCGAAAAAAACATTTCCCCCTGACTGCTGGGACCCACCAGCTACATCTTCGCACGCAAGGAAGTGCGTCCTAAAAAAATGATTCGCCCCCCTGACTGCTAGGACCCACCAGCTACATCTTCGCAGGCAGGAAGTGCCTGACAGTCGGGACCCACCTGGTCGAAGCGTACGTAGCGTTGTCATTCTAGTCGCGAACGTGTACGTACATATATACTGGCGGATCTAGAGGCGCGTACGTGTCGTAGTAGAGGTGCGCCTGTAGCATGTACACGTACGTACAGCGGCCAGGGTGCAAGAAAGAAAATACGGCCACGTATGTGTACATACGGGCGGGGTCTCAAACGCCTACTCGCGCATATGTACGGCCAGGGCTCATGTACATGGCTGGGTCAGAACGGAGAAACAATGTCGTCATCGTGTTCATGGGGAGGCAACGGAATGCGTCGTGTTCATGGGGAGGCAACGGAATGCATCGTGTTCATCGGGAGGCAATGGAACACGTGGGAGCCAACCGGCTGGGTCGGTACGGAATGCGTGGTCGTGTTCATCAGGAGGGCTTGGACTGAACAAGCGATGGAAACGAGGCCTGGCGTACTGCACAACGGAGGAGACAGACCTCCTACGTTCGAAACGGGGTCCTGTTGATCGGGAGGGGTCTGGCATACCGCAAAATGGAGGAAACGGACCTTCTACGGTCGAAACAGGGTCCTGTTGATCGGGAGGGGTGCGGCGTATCGCAAAACGGACGAAACGGACTTGTGTTCATCCAGCCTCCACCGCGCGCTACTCCATCGACTACTGTTCATCCAGCCTCCACCGCGCGCTACTCCATCGGCTACTGTTCAACCACCCCTCCACCGTCTACTATTCATCCAGCCCTCCACACCACGGGGTCCTGTTCAACCACCCCTCCACAGGCACCCCACCACCGTCTACTGTTCATCCAGCCCTCCACCACATCACGGGGTCCTGTTCATCCAGAGGCAACGCCACCGCTCACTGTTCATCCAAAACCCCCACAACGCTCACTGTTCATCCCAGAGGTAGCATCGATTGGCTTCAGTTAGCAGCATTAGCGAAGGAATCGCTCGATCGGGTTCAGCTAACAGCCATCGATCGATCGCTCGGGTTCAGTAATGCGTAGCCTGCAGTGCAATCGCTCAGGTTCAGTTAGAGCCAACGGCTCGCACACACGCACGTACGTGTACAAGAGAAGCGCACATCGCTCGGCCCCCGACCTCCCACCGTAACCGGGAACTCCCCGAAATTTTCCTCCCCCTCGCTTCTACCACGTTTTTTTCCGTCATGGATGGACCAAAGAATGTCATGCAGCTGCGTCTCCGGCCCACCTAGGACGAAAAGCCCACTTTATGTCATGATTTTTTGTCATAGAATTAGGAGCCCACCACATCTATGATGATACCAGGTTTTGTCCCAATTATCATCATAGAAGTGTCATATGTATGACAGAATTTTTTTCGTTCGGCCCAAAATGTCACGGATGTGTCTTTTTTTTGTAGTGTCAATTGGACTTCGTTTGGTTTTCCTTTTCTGTGATACTCAAAAACAAGGAAAAAACAGAAACTGGCACTGGGCTATAGGTTAATAGGTTAGTCCCAAAAATCATATAAAATAGCATATAAATGCATATAAAACATCCTAGATGGATACTATAATAGCATGGAACAATCAAAAATTATAGATACGTTGGAGACGTATCAGATCTGCACACGTTCAGCTCGGTGACGTCCCACGAACTCACGATCCAACATAGTGTCGAGGGAGAGCTCCATCAGCACGACGACGTGATGACGGTGATGATGATGCTACCGGAACAGGGCTTCGCCTAAGCACTGCTAGGATATGACTGAGGTGGATTATGGTGGAGGGGGGCACCGCACACAGCTAGATACAATCAACTTGTGTGTTCCAGGGTCCCCCTGCCCCCGTATATAAAGGAGCAAGGGGGGAGGCCGGCCAGCCTTGGGGCGCGCCAAGGAGAGGGAGGAGTCCTCCTCCTAGTAGGAGTAGGACTCCCCTTTCCTAGTCCAACTAGGAAGAAGGAGGGGGAAGGAAAGAGAGGGAGAGAGGGAGGGAAAGAGGGGGCGTTGCCCCCCTCCTTGTCCAATTCGGACTCCCAAGGGGGGCAGCCCTATGGCCCCTCCTCTCTCTCTCACAAGGCCCATGTTGGCCCAATAGTTCCCCCAGTGGTTCCGACAACCCCCCGACACTCCAATAATTATCCGGTGACCTCCGGAACTCATCCGGTGTCCGAATATAGTTATCCAATATATCAATCTTTCTGTCTCAACCATTTCGAGACTCCTAGTCATGTCCGTGAGCACATCCGGGACTCCGAACTACCTTCGGTACATCAAAACACATAAACTCATAATACCAATAGTCACCGAACGTTAAGCGTGCGGACCCTACGGGTTCGAGAACTATGTAGACATGACCGAGACACGTCTCCGGTCAATAACCAATAGAGGAACTTGGATGTTCATACTGGCTCCCACATATTATATGAAGATCTTTATCGGTCAAACAGCATAACGATATACGTTGTTCCCTTTGTCATTGATATGTTACTTGCCCGAGATTCGATCTCGTTACCGACAAGTCTCCCTACTCGTTCCATAATGCATCATCCCATAACTAACTCATTAGTCACATTGCTTGCAAGGCTTGTATTGATCTGCATTACCGAGAGGGCCCAGAGATAACTCTCTGACAATCGGGGTGAAAAATCCTAATCTCAATCTATGCCAACTCAACAAACACCATCAGACAACCTGGAGAGCACCTTTATAATCACCCAGTTACGTTGTGACGTTTGGTAGCACATAAAGTGTTCCTCCGGTATTCGGGAGTTGCATGATCTCATAGTCATAGGAACATGTATAAGTTATGGAGAAAGCAATAGCAACAAACTAAACGATCATCGTGCTAAGCTAACGGATGGGTCAAGTCAATCAAATCATTCTCTAATGATGTGATCCTGTTAATCAAATGACAACTCATGTCTATGGTTAGGAAACATAACCATCATTGATTCAACGACCTAGTCAAGTAGAGGCATACTAGTCACATTCTGTTTGTCTATGTATTCACACATGTACTAAGTTTCCGGTTAATACAATTCTAGCATGAATAATAAACATTTAATATGATATAAGGAAATATAAATAACAACTTTATTATTGCCTCTAGGGCACATTTCCTTCTGTCTCCCACTTGCACTAGAGTGAATAATCTAGATTACATTGTAATGATTCTAAAACCCATGGAGTCTTGGTGTTGATCATGTTTTTCTCGTGAGAGAGGCTTAGTCAACAGGTCTGCAACATTCAAATCCGTATGTATCTTGCAAATCTCTATGTCTCCCTCCTTGACTTGACCGCGGATGGAATTGAAGCGTCTCTTGATGTGCTTAGTTCTCTTGTGAAATCTGGATTCCTTTGCCAAGGCAATTGCACTAGTATTGTCACAAAATATTTTCATTGGACCCGATGAACTAGGTATGACACCTAGATCCGATATGAACTCATTCATCTAGACTCCTTCATTTGCTGCTTCCGAAGCAGCTATGTATTCCGCTTCACACGTAGATCCCGCCACGACTCTCTGCTTGGAACTGCACCTACTAACAGCTCCACCATTTAATAAAAACACGTATCCGGTTTGTGACTTAGAGTCACCCGGATCAGTGTCAAAGCTTGCATCGACATAACCGTTTATGATGAGCTCTTTTTCACCACCATATACAAGAAACATATCCTTAGTCCTTTTCGGGTATTTCAGGATGTTCTTGACCGATGTCCAGTGATCTACTCCTGGATTACTTTGGTACCTCCCTGCTAAATTGATAGCAAGGCATACATCAAGTCTGGTAAACAACATTGCATACATGATAGAGCCTATGGCTGAAGCATAGGGAACACCTTTCATTTTCTCTCTATCTTCTACAATGGTTGAGCATTGAGTCTGACTCAACTTCACACCTTGTAACACAGGCAATAACCCTTTCTTTGCTTGATCCATTTTGAACTTCTTCAAAACTTTATCAAGGTATGTGTTTTGTGAAAGTCCAATTAAGCGCCTTGATCTATCTCTATAGATCTTGATGCCCAATATGTAAGAAGCTTCACCGAGGTCTTTCATTGAGAAATTCTTATTCAAGTATCCTTTTATGCTATTCAGAAATCCAGTATCATTTCCAATTAACAATATGTCATCTACATATAATATCAGAAATGCTACAGAGCTCCCACTCACTTTCTTGTAAATACATGCTTCTCCAAAAGTCTGTATAAAACCATATGCTTTGATCACACTATCAAAGCATATATTCCAACTCCGAGAGGCTTGCACCAGTCCATAAATGGATCGCTGGTGCTTGCACACTTTGTTACTACCTTTTGGATCGACAAAACCTTCTGGTTGCATCATATACAACTCTTCTTTAAGTTATCCATTAAGGAATGCAGTTTTGATATCCATTTGCCAAATTTCATAATCATAAAATGCGGCAATTGCTAACATGATTCGGGCGGACTTAAGCATCACTACGGGTGAGAAGGTCTCATCATAGTCAACTCCTTGAACTTGTCGAAAACCTTTTGTAACAAGTCAAGCTTTGTAGACAGTATCATTAACATCAGCGTCAGTCTTCTTCTTGAAGATCCATTCATTCTCTATGGCATGCCGATCATTAGGCAAGTCAACCAAAGTCTACACTTTGTTCTCATACATGGATCCCATCTCAGATTTCTTGGCCTCAAGCCATTTTGCGGAATCTGGGCTCATCATCGCTTCCTCATAGTTCGTAGGTTCGTCATGGTCAAGTAACATGACTTCCAGAACAGGATTACCGTACCACTCTGGTGTGGATCTTACTCTGGTTGACCTACAAGGTTCGGTAATAACTTGATCAGAAGTTTCATGATAATCATCATTAGCTTCCTCAGTTACTGGTGTAGGAATCACTCGAACTAATTTCAGTGATGAACTACTTTCCAATAAGGGAGAAGGTACAATTACCTTGTCAAGTTCTACTTTCCTCCCACTCACTTCTTTCGAGAGAAACTCCTTCTCTAGAAAGGATCCATTCTTAGCATCGAATACCTTGCCTTCGGATCTTTGATAGAAGGTGTACCCAACAGTCTCCTTTAGGTATCCTATGAAGACACATTTCTCCGATTTGGGTTCGAGCTTATCAGGTTGAAGATTTTTCACATAAGCATCGCAGCCCCAAACTTTAAGAAACAACAACCTGGGTTTCTTGCCAAACCACAGTTCATAAGGTGTCGTTTCAACGGATTTAGATGGTGCCCTATTTGATGTGAATGCAACTGTCTCTAAAGCATAACCCCAAAACGATAGCGGTAAATCAGTGAGAGACATCATAGATCGCACCATATCTAATAAGTGCGGTTACGATGTTCGAACACACCATTACGTTGTGGTGTTCCGGGTGGCGTGAGTTGCGAAACTATTTCGCTTTGTTTCAAATGAAGTCCAAACTCATAACTCAAATATTCACCTCCATGATCAGATCATAGAAACTTGATTTTCTTGTTACAATGATTTTCCACTTCACTCTGAAATTCTTTGGACTTTTCAAATGTTTAAGACTTATGTTTCATTAAGTAGATATACCCATATCTGCTCAAATCATCTGTGAAGGTGAGAAAATAACAATATCCGTCGTGAGCTTCAATGTTCATTCGACCACATACATCAGTATGTATGATTTCCAATAACTTTGTTGCTCGCTTCATTGTTCCGGAGAATGGAATTTTAGTCATCTTGCCCATGAGGCATGGTTCGCAAGTACCATGTGATTCATAATCAAGTGATTCCAGAAGTCTATCAGAATGGAGTTTCTTCCTGTGCTTTACACCAATATGACATAAACATCAGTGACACAAATAAGTTGCACTATCATTATCAACTCTGCATCTTTTGGCTTCAATAGTATGAACATGTGTATCACTACTATCAAGATTTTGTAAAAATAGACCACTCATCAAGGTTGCATGACCATAAAAGATATTACTCATATAAATAGAACAACCATTATTTTCTGATTTAAATGAATATCCGTCTCGCATCAAACAAGATCCAGATATAATGTTCATGCTCAACGCTGGCACCAAATAACAATTATTTAGGTCTAAAACTAATCGCGAAGGTAGATGTAGAGGTAGCGTGCCGACGACGATCACATCGACTTTGGAACCATTTCCCACACGCATCGTCACCTCGTCCTTAGCCAATCTTCACTTAATCCGTAGCCATTGTTTCGAGTTGCAAATGTTAGCAACTGAACCAGTATCAAATATCCAGACACTACTGTGAGCATTAGTAAGGTACACATCAATAACATGTATATCAAATATACCTTTCACTTTTCCATCCTTCTTCTCCGCCAAATACTTGGGGTAGTTCCGCTTCTAGTGACCAGTCCCTTTGCAGTAGAAGCAATTAGTCTCAGGCTTAGGTCCGGACTTGGGTTTCTTCACTTGAGCAGCAACTGGCTTGCTATTCTTCTTGAAGTTCCCCTTCTTCCCTTTACCCTTTTTCTTGAAACGGGTGGTCTTGTTGAACATCAACACTTGATGCTCTTTCTTGATTTCTACCTCCGGAGCTTTCAGCATTGCAAAGAGCGCAGGAAATGTCTTATCCATCCCTTGCATATTAAAGTTCATCACGAAGCTCTTGTAGCTTGGTGGCAGTGATTGAAGAACTCTGTCAATGACACTATCATCAGGAAGATTAACTCCCAGCTGAGTCAAGTGGTTGTGGTACCCAGAAATTCTGAGTATATGTTCACCGACGGAACTATTCTCCTCCATTTTGCTGCTGTAGAACTTATTGGAGATTTCATATCTCTCAATCCGGGCATTTGCTTGAAATATTAACTTCAACTCCTGGAACATCTCATATGCTCCATGATGTTCAAAATGTCGTTGAAGTCCCGGTTCTAAGCCGTAAAGCATGGCACACTAAACTATCGAGTAGCCATCAGCTTTGCTCTGCCAGGTGTTCATAACATCTGGTGTTGCTTCTACAGTGGGTTTGTCACCTAGCGGTGCTTCCAGGACGTAATTCTTCTATGTAGCAATGAGGATAATCCTCAAGTTACAGACCCAGTCCGTGTAGTTGCTACCATCATCTTTCAACCTAGCTTTCTCTAGGAACGCATTAAAATTAAACGGAACAACAACACGGGGCATCTATCTACAACAACATAGACATGCAAAATACTATCATGTACTAAGTTCATGATAGATTAAAGTTCAATTAATCAAATTACTTAAGAACTCCCACTTAGATAGACATCTCTCTAATCTTCTAAGTGATCACGTGATCCATATGAACTAAACCATGACCGATCATCATGTGAGATGGAGTAGTTTTCAATGGTGAACATCACTATGTTGATCATATCTACTATATGATTCAGGCTTGACCTTTCAATCTCAGTGCCCCGAGGCCATATCTGCATATGCTAGGCTCATCAAGTTTAACCTGAGTATTCTGCGTGTGCAAAACTGGCTTGCACCCGTTATATGTGAACGTAGAGCTTATCACACCCGATCATGACGTGGTGTCTCGGCACGACGAACTGTAGCAACGGTGCATACTCAGGGAGAACACTTATACCTTGAAATTTAGTGAGAGTTCATCTTATAATGCTACCGCCAATCTAAGAAAAATAAGATGCATAAAGGCTAAACATCACATGTAATCAATATAAGTGATATGATATGGCCACTACTAGGAAAATGCTTATAGGTAGACATTTAGCAGTAGCGTGGATTATATACCCCGCGCTACTGGTATTTACCAGTGGCGCCTGGTAAAGAACGCGCTATTGCTACTTAATAATAGTAGCGTTTGTTAGCTTGGGCCACGCTACTGTTACGTGGGCTGCAGGGCAAAAATGGTAGCCCACTTAGCTGTAGCGTTTGCTTTGAACGTGCGCTACATCTAGTGGGCTTAGCAGCAGCGCTGGCCCGTATGCAGCGCTACTACTACACAAAAGGCAAAAAGAAAACCGGCCCCCCTCACCCCTCTCACTCTCACATCGATACTCTTCCTCCGCCCGCCACCGCCGCCGCGGTTAGGGTTCCTCCCCGGCCGCCTCACCCCAGCCGACAACGCTGCCGCAGCAGCACCCCAGCCACCACGCGCGCCACCGGCGCCGCAGGTAACGCTCGTCCTCCCCTAAGCAACGCTCCTCCCCCCTCTCGCCGCCCCCTCTGTCGCCGGCCGCCTCCCCACTCCCCTTGCTGACCCACTATCCTATTGTTAATTAGTATCACATATGGATTAATAGGATTAGTATCACATATACATCTCTAGATTCTACTATTAATTAGTATCACATATCATGTTATATGTTACTAGATCTTAGGATTTGGCATGCACACTTGAAGTGTTGTTCATATATGCTTTTATGGGCTATTAAGTCAAGTGAGCACTTGTAGTGTGCTGGCCTTTCATGATTCAGGGGTTGGTACTTTGATTCTTAATTAATTGTAGTTACTTGGGTTGTTAGTTGAGTGAGCATGCACACTTGCATTGCCCCTTTTATAGGTAGCCACGAGTTATCCAATTCGGATCCACGGAGCATTTGCTCTTACACGCTCAAAATGGTTTTGCAAATGTAAAAAACGAAAAAAAAAGTTTAGATGTACATGTTCATGTACAAATGTTATATGAAATTTGAATTCACATAGGCTCTGGGCTCCATGGGCAAAAACTTGGCCAGAATTTGGCTATTTTTGAACTACTTTTGCTTGTGTGCTTGTGCAATAATGGAAATATGCCATTTATCTTATTATTAGGCTCTATTTGGGTTAAATGATCTCTATTAGGTTATGACTGTCTGAACTTAACTACAATTTAGTTGTTATTTTGTTTGCCATGTGAACCTGTTGTGTATTCTCTATGGTGTGAACCTGATGTTTCCTATTTTCCTTTGTATATTATCCAAAATCTGTCAAATTCTAGCCAATTTTGGGGAAATGACGCCACCACCACCATGTCGACGGTTCAAGTCAAGGTGCTCCTGCAGCCTTGCAACTGGCACGCTGTTTGGCATCTATTACCAGTCGAATTTTCTTCATGCGGCAGTAATAAATTATATGAAACTAGTGACCACTATATTGTTTTTAGTGTTATTGGCATTAATGCATCGTGTATATATCATTTTGCTTTCTGCACACAGATCGTCCCATGCAATGTGAGGTCAGAATTCAACAAGCTGACCGGAGACTCTGTGACCTTTGAGGGTCCTGGGGGCCCCTACACTATGGAGGTCGAGAAAGGACGAAATATGACGCAGGTGGGAGGAGATGGATGGGTCCGTTTCATCGCCCACATGCGTATCACCAGTGGTGAGTTGATCAACTTCTCCTTCAGAGTAGAAAGACCCAAGTTGGCCGTGATTTATGTCAACAAAGCAGAAGATGATGACGATGATGAGGATGATGAGGATGATGGCGACCCACTTGGTGAAGCCATCGTTGCTCAAAGAATGAGGTTGAGCGAGGAGGAGGTGTGCAACCTATGGGACATCATTCCACCACGTGCTGACTTCGTCAGGGTGCCATTCGTGACCCGCCTGACAAGTACCATGGTTGATCGGCATATCATGGTATGTTGCATTTACTGTAGTAATTTGTTGATATGCTTTATTGTTATACTTAGTGTAGAGTACGATGATATATATGCTTAGTGAATCATATATACTAAGTAAATCTGACGATCTATATGCTTAGTGAATCCAATGATATATATGCTTAGTGAATCTTATATGCTTAGTGAATCCAATGATATATATGCTTTATTGTTATACTTAGTGTAGAGTCCGATGATATATATGCTTAGTGAATCTTATATACTCAGTAAATCTGATGATCTATATGCTTAGTCAATCCGATGATATATATGCTTAGTGAATCTTATATGCTTAGTGAATCCAATGATATATATGCTTTATTGTTATACTTAGTGTAGAAATGTAGTACTGTCTTTTGATAGTGTAGAATGTGTGAGGCTACTTATTAATTGATATGTTTTTCTTATTCAAAAATTGCCAAAGAGCCTATCTGAGAGTTTTGGTATCAAGCCTGATGAAGAAGGCTCTGCTGGAATACGCCTTACCGCGAGGGGCTCCATCACCAGTTGTGCGTACGGCGTGGACACGGACGGTCGCACACACTTCAACTCGGTTGGGTGGAAGAGCTTCCTCGTTGGCAAGAAACTTCATGTTGGACAGACAATCCTAATTACTATCAGGAACACCCACCGCCCAGGCTTGAGGATGATGGTCTTCATTGATATCATCTAGAACTACATATGCTTGTGAGATATATCCATGCATGCGTGTGGATGCTGAACCATATATATGCTAGTTGACTACCTAGTAGACTTATCAACTATGATCTATCCATGCATTGTTGACTACTATATATGAGTTTGTGAGATTGTGTGGTTATATTAAATGTGGTATTTGTCGTTAATGCTTGTGAGATGGTTCTGTGAACTTAGTTTATTTGCACTGGACTTGTCTTGATTTCAATGAATATTGCCTCTGACTTTTTTTAATTTCTATTTACCTAGTTGTAGCGCGGGGAGAAAATAGGGCGCTACTACTATGTGATCATAGTAGTAGCATTGGTAGAGAAAGAGGTGCTACTACTAAGTATTTTAGCTACTGTGCTTGTTTAGAAACGCGCTACTGCTAAATAATAGCTGTAGCGCCCTAGCAGTAGCGCTGGTGCCCGCGCTACTGGTAGCTCAAAAACCAGCACTACTGGTAAGCATTTTCCTAGTAGGGATCATCATCTTGTGCCTTTGATCTCCATCTCCAAAGCACCGTCATGATCACCATCGTCACCGGCTTGACACCTTGATCTCCATTGAAGCATCGTTGTCGTCTCGCCAACTATTGCTTCTATGACTATCGCTACCGCTTAGTCATAAAGTAAAGCAATTACATGGCGATTGCATTTCATACAATAAAGCGACAACCATATGGCTCCTGCCAGTTGCCGATAACTCTGTTACAAAACATGATCATCTCATGCAATAAAATTTAGCACCATGTCTTGACCATATCACATCACAACATGCCCTGCAAAAACAAGTTAGACATCCTCTACTTTGATGTTGCAAGTTTTACGTGCCTACTACGGGCTGAGCAAGAATAGTTCTTACCTACGCATCAAAAACCACAACATGGTATAGTGATTGCTTTTTGATCTTCAGAAAGAACCCCATTCATTGAATCCGATTCAACTAAAGTTGGAGAAACTGACACCCACTAGCCACCTGTGTGCGAAGCACGTCGGTAGAACTAGTCTCGCGTAAGCATACGCATAATGTCGGTTTGGGCCGCTTCATCCAACAATACCACCGAATCAAGAATCAACTAGTGACAACAAGCAATATGTATATACCCACGCCCACAACTCCTTTGTGTTCTACTTGTGCATATAACATCTACGCATAAACCTGGCTCTAATACCACTATTGGGGAATGCGGTAATTTCAAAAAAATTCCTACGCACACGCAAGATCATGGTGATGCATAGCAACGAGAGGGGAGAGTTTTGTCCACGTACCCTCGTAGACCGTAAGCGGAAGTGTTATGATAACGCGATTGATGTAGTCGTACGTCTTCACGATCGACCGATCCTAGTACCGAAAGTACGACACCTACGCGATCTACACACGTTCAGCTCGGTGACGTCCCACGAACTCACGATCTGGCAGAGTGTCGAGGGAGAGCTTCGTCAACACGTCGGCGTGATGACGGTGATGATGATGCTACCGGAATAGGGCTTCGCCTAAGCACCGCTATGATATGACCGAGGTGGATTATGGTGGAGGCGACACTGCACACGGCTGGATACAATCAACTTGTGTGTTCTTGGGTGCTCCCTGCCCCCGTATATAAAGGGGCAAGGGGGCGGCCGGCCGGCCTTGGGGCGCGCCAATGAGAGGGAGGAGTCGTCCTCCTAGTAGGAGTAGGAATCCCCCTTTCTTAGTCCAACAAGGAAGAAGGAGGGGGGAGGAAAGAGTGGGAGAGAGGGAGGAGAAGAGGGGGCGCCCCCT
>NC_041382.1:772101248-772101902 GCF_002162155.2 Triticum dicoccoides
GTTGACCCATTAGTTCCCCCGGGGGTTCCGATAACCCCCCGACACTCTGATAATTATCCGGTGACCTCCGGAACTCATCATGTGTCCGAATATAGTTATCCAATATATCAATCTTTATGTCTCACTACTAGGAAAAGGGCTACTAATGGCGCACCAGTTTTGCCTACTAATGGCGCATCACTAGTGCGCCATTAGTATCACGCCACTAGTATTTTTTACTAATGGCGCACCACTGGTGCGCCATTAGTATAGGCCACGGTGCGCCATTAGTATAGGCCACTGGTGCGCCATTAGTATAGGCCACTGGTGCGCCATTAGTATTTTTGAATTTTGAAGGCGGGAAAATAGTAGTGGCGCACCGTCTAATCCCCACCGTGCGCCATTGCTATTTTTGAATTTTGAATTTGGATCTGGATCGTGATTTTTTTGCCCATTTTTTGCTTGTTTTTTGCACGATATTATTTCAAAATTTGTTCCTGTTTTTGGATCTTGTACGTTCTTTTGCCGGAGAGGAGTTCGCCGGAGAGGAGGAGGAGGAGGTCACCGGAGAGGCGCTCGCCTACATCGCCGGAGAGGAGGAGGAGGAGGTCGCCGGAGAGGAGGAGGAGGAGGAGGAGGTCGCCGGAGAGGAGTTCACCGGAGCATCGGAGAGGA
>NC_041382.1:772102078-772102759 GCF_002162155.2 Triticum dicoccoides
GAGGAGAGGAGGGAGGAGGAGGAGGTCACCAGAGAGGAGGAGGAGGAGGTCGCCGGAGAGGAGGAGGTCGCTGGAGAGGAGGAGGAGGAGGTCGCCGGAGAGGAGGAGGGTAGTATGGTGGAAGAGAGAAGGGAAGATGGAGTGGAGGAGAGGAGGAGATGGAGTGGAGGAGAAAAATTGAAGGAGGAGAGGACCACGCCCAGCCATATATATGGCATCGTAATGGCGCACCGCGGGCAGGTGCGCCATTACTAACTTTTTATTTATTTATTTTGAATTTTGAAGGTGGGAAGATACTAATGGCGCACCATGGGCAGGTGCGTCATTAGTAACTTTTTTTTTAATTTTTTGACTTATTTTGAATTTTGAAAGCTGGAAGATAGTAATGGCGCACCATGGGTAGGTGCGCCATTAGTAAGTTTGATTTTTTTTTGCATTTTTTTGCCTCTCTAGATCTTAAAAGCCCCGTATCTTTTTTTCTGTTAGGTTTTTGAGGATTTTGAAAATGTTTAACGGGGTTCCCCTTGTTAAATTTGGATGTAACTTTTCGAGTAGATGATTTTTCATATACAAAACTTTTTCATCCGAGTTCGTACGCAAAAGTTATGCCCATTTTACAAATTCTCGAGAGATTTCGCAAATAAAGTCGAAATTCATATTTGTAAATTTTCACAACAACTA
>NC_041382.1:772103090-772114359 GCF_002162155.2 Triticum dicoccoides
GCCATTAGTAGTTTTGAAAAAAAATTAAAAAAAACTTTTTTTACTAATGGCGCACCGTGGGAGTGGTGCGCCATTACTAGTTCAACTAGTAATGGCGCACCACTCCCATGGTGTGCCATTACTAGTTTTGATGAAATTTTAATTTTTTTTTACTAATGGCGCACCGTGGATGTGGTGCGCCATCAGTATTTGCACACTAATGGCGCGCCAACACATGGTGCGCCATTAGTACATAGTAATGGCACACCACATGTCTGGTGCGCCATTAGTGTCAATTCCATCTATAGCCCTTTCCTAGTAGTGTCTCGACCATTTCGAAACTTCTCGTCATGTCCGTGATCACATCCGGGACTCTGAACTACCTTTGGTACATCAAAAAATATAAACTCATAGTACCGATCGTCACCGAATGTTAGGCGTGCGGACCCTACGGGTTCGAGAACTATGTAGACATGACCGAGACACGTCTCCGGTCAATAACCAATAGCGGAACCTGGACGTTCATATTGGCTCCCACATATTACAAAGATCTTTATCGGCCAAACCACATAATGATATACGTTGTTCCGTTTGTCATCGGTATGTTACTTGCCCGAGATTCGATCGTCGGTATCTCAATACCTAGTTCAATCTCGTTACCGGCAAGTCTCTTTACTCGTTCCATATTCCATAATGCATCATCCCATAACTAACTCATTAGTCACATTGCTTACAAGGCTTATATTGATGTGCATTACCGAGAGGGCCCAGAGATACCTCTCCGACAATGGGAGTGACAAATCCTAATCTCGATCTATGACAACTCAACAAATACCATCGGAGACACCTGTAGAGCACCTTTATAATCATCCAGTTACGTTGTGATGTTTGGTAGCACACAAAGTGTTCCTCCAGTATTCGGGAGTTGCATGATCTCATAGTCATAGGAACCTGTATAAGTTATGGAGAAAGCAATAGCAACAAACTAAACGATCATCATGCTAAGCTAATGGATGGGTCAAGTCAATCACATCATTCTCTAATGATGTGATCCCGTTAATCAAATGACACCTCATGTCTATGGTTAGGAAACACAACCATCATTGATTCAACGAGCTAGTCAAGTAGAGGCATACTAGTGACATTCTGTTAGTCTATGTATTCACACGTGTACTAAGTTTCCGGTTAATACAATTCTAGCATGAATAATAAACATTTATCATGATATAAGGAAATATAAATAACAACTTTATTATTGCCTCTAGGGCATATTTCCTTCATGCAGCTCTGCTGGATAATCAACCACCACTCTGAGGGAATTTTGTAGAGCTTTTATCATGTTTTTCTTTCTGCCGATACTGGCCCGAAGATGAAAAATTTTGGTGTTCCGGTCGCCCACCAAAAGCCACTCCACTCTTGCCCTTTGGCGCCACATAACTTCCTCTTGGTGGTACAACTCGATCAGCCTCTCATTGATCTTCAGCTCGGCATGAGAGGGGGCCGTCCATACTGGGTCACCACGAAGCTCCTCTAGAGCCGTTGTGAGCTTCTTTATTTCCTTCCTCACACTTCCAAACGTGTCTCTACTCCACTTCACCAGCTCATTGGAAATATTCTGAAGCTTTTGTCTCATATCGGCAACTGACAAACAAGGTGGTTCAAAGGCCCAACTGCTTGTTAGGACTTCACCAAGTCCCTCGTGCAATTCCCACATGAGCTCATATTTGAAAGATCTCTGCGTCTGCACTTGCTCTGTGTTTCCAAAATGAATGACAAGAGGTGAATGGTCAGATGTGGCGCAAGTAAGATGTGTCATAGATTCTACAGAGAATATGTTCATCCAGTCCGCATTTGCTAGGGCCCTATCCAGCCTACATCATGTATAGCTTCCACCCGATACCTTCTTCTCAAAAGTCCAAAATTTCCCTTGAAGCCCAAGTCTTGCAACATGTGAATATCTATGGTGTCTCGAAAGTCTTGAATTTGCGCGTTACTATGCTGCCCTACACCCTCATGTTCTTCCGGACGTAGAACCTCATTAAAATCTCCCATGCACATCCACGACAAAGTGCTCAAAGTGCTAATATTTTTCAAGACTGTCCATGTTTGGTGCCTCAATGTGTTTGTGCCTCACCATACACACATTTCAATCTCCACTCATCCTGATTGTGCTCCTCGATCTTAGTATCCAAATGGTAAACCGAATAACCAATAATCTCAACTTTTATTGAATTATTCCAAAACAAACCAACACAACTACTTTGACCTTGACTACTAACCGCATAAGAATTATCATAACCCAAAGTACTCGCTAAACCTTCTACCCTAGCACCATCAATTTGTGTTTCAACAATACACAATAGGACAGGGAAAAATTTCCTTGCGAAATCGCGAAGCTCACGAACCATCACGGCTTTGCCTGCACCGCGACAGTTCCAGACAAAAGTACTCATTGGACCCGGCGGCGCCAGGTACCTCTTGAGCATGAGTTGGTTTTCCCTTGAAGAGGAAAGGGTGATGCAACACACTAGCGTAAGTATTTCCCTCAGTTTTTGAGAACCAAGGTATCAATCCAGTAGGAGGTAACACACAAGTCACCTAGTACCTGCACAAACAAACAAGAACCTTAGAACCAACGTGATAAAGGGGTTGTCAATCCCTTCACGGTCACTGACGAAAGTGTGATCTGATAGAGATAATAAGATAAATATTTTTGGTATTTTTATGATATAGATTGGAAAATAAACGGTAATAGAAATAGCAAGTTGATATGAAAATAATATGATGGAAGATAGACCCGGGGCCATAGGTTTCACTAGTGGCTTCTCTCAAGATAGAAATTCTACGGTGGGTGAACAAATTACTATCGAGCAATTGATAGAAAAGCGAATAATTATGAGAATATCTAGGCATGATCATGTATATAGGCATCACATCCGTGACAAGTAGACCGAAACGATTCTGCATCTACTACTATTACTCCACACATCGACCGCTATCCAGCATGCATCTAGAGTATTAAGTTCATAAGAACAGAGTAACACACTAGGCAAGATGACATGATGTAGAGGGATAAACTCAAGCAATATGATATAAAACCCATCTTTTTATCCTCGATGGCAATAATACAATACGTGCCTTGCTGCCCCTGCTGTCACTGGGAAAGGACACCGCAAGATTGAACCCAAAGATAAGCACTTCTCCCGTTGCAAGAAAGATCAATCTGGTAGGCCAAACGAAACTAATAATTCAAAGAGACTTGCAAAGATAATTAAATCATGCATAAAATATTTCAGAGAAGAATCAAGTATTTTTCATAGACAATATTGATCATAAACCCACAATTCATCGGATCTCGACAAACACACCACAAAAAGAATTACATCGAATAGATCTCCAAGAGAATCAAGGAGAAATTTGTATTGAGATCCAAAGAGAGAGAAGAAGCCATCTAGCTAATAACTATGGACCCTAAGGTCTGTGGTAAACTACTCACACATCATCGGCGAGGCTATGGTGTTGATGTAGAAGCCCTCCGTGATCGATTTCCCTTCCGCTGGAGCGCCGGAAAAGGCCCCAAGATGGGACCTCACTGAGGGAGTCCTGGACTAAGCGGTCCTTGATAACCCACAAGTATAGGGGATCGCAACAGTTTTCGAGGGTAGAGTATTCAACCCAAATTTATTGATTCGACACAAGGGGAGCCAAAGAATATTCTCAAGTATTAGCAACTGAGTTGTCAATTCAACCACACCTGGAAACTTAATATCTGCAACAAAGTGTTTAATAGAAAAGTAGTATGATAGTGGTGATAACGGTAACAAAAGGTAACAGTAGTAAAAGAAATGTTTTTGGTATTTTGTAGTAATGATAGCAATAGCAACGGAAAAGTAAGTAAGCGAAGAACAATATATGGAAAGCTCGTAGCCAATGGATCAGTGACGGAGAATTACGCCGGATGCGGTTCATCATGTAACAGTCATAACCTAGGGTGACACAGAACTAGCTCCGGTTCATTAATATAATGTTGGCATGTATTCCGAACATAGTCATACGTGCTTATGGAAATGAACTTGCATGACATCTTTTGTCCTACCCTCCCGTGGCAGCGGGGTCCTTACGGAAACTATGGGATATTAAGGTCTCCTTTTAATAGAGAACCGGAACAAAGCATTAACACATAGTGAATACATGAACTCCTCAAACTACGGTCATCACCGGTAAGTATCCCGATTGTTGTCACTTCGGGGTTAACGGATCATAACACATAATAGGTGACTATAGACTTGCAAGATAGGATCAAGAACACTCATATATTGATGAAAACATAATAGGTTCAGATCTGAAATCATGGCACTCGGGCCCTAGTGACAAGCATTAAGCATAGCAAAGTCATAGCAACATCAATCTCAGAACATAGTGGACACTAGGGATCAAACCCTAACAAAACTAACTCGATTACATGATAGATCCCATCCAACCCATCGCCGTCCAGCAAGCCTACGATGGAATTACTCATGCACGGCGGTGAGCATCATGAAATTGGTGATGGAGGATGGTTGATGATGACGATGGCGACGGACAGGCAGGCGCGCCCCCCACCCTCGTGGCAAGACGGTGGCCCCCCTGGCCTTCATCTTTGGCAGGTATTTTTCTTATTTTCTAAAAGAGTCCAAAACAAGGGAAAAAGTGTCTGGAACAGTAGATACGTTGGAGACGTATCAACTCCCCCAAGCTTAAACCTTTGCTTGTCCTCAAACAATTCAGTTGATAAACTGAAAGTGATACAGAAAAACTTTTACAAACTCTGTTTGCTCTTGTTGTTGTAAATATGTAAAGCCAGCATTCAAGTTTTCAGCAAAGATTATAACTAACCACATTTCCAATAACGCATAGGTCTCAAGTTTACTCATATCAATAGCATAATCAACTAGCGAGCCATAATAATAAAAATCGGATGACAACACTTTCTCAAAACAATCATAATATGATATAACAGGATGGTATCTCGCTAGCACTTTCTGAGACCACAAAACATAAATGCAGAGCACCTTTAAAGACCAAGGACTGACTAGACATTGTAATTCATGGTAAAAGAGATCCAGTCAAGTCATACTCAATGTAAACTAACAGTAATGAATGTAAATGACAACAGTGCTCTCCAACTAGTGCTTTTTAATAAGAGGATGATGACTCAGCATAAAAGTAAATAGATAGGCCCTTAGCAGAGGGAAGCAGGGATTTGTAGAGGTGCCAGAGCTCAGTTTTGAAATAGAGGTGAATACTATTTTGAGCGGTATACTCTCATTGTCAACATAACAACCAAGAGATGGCGATATCTTCCATGCTACACACATTATAGGCGGTTCCCAAACAGAATGGTAAAGTTTATACTCCCCCTTCCACCACAAGCATCAACCCATGGCTTGCTTGAAACAACGAGTGCCTCCAACTAACAAGAGTCCCAGGGGGAGTTTTGTTTGCAATTATTTTGATTTAGTTTGTGTAAAGCATGGGACTGGGCATCCCGGTGACCAGCCCTTTATCTCGTGAGTGAGGAGAAGAGTTCACTCCTCTTGAGAATAACCCGCCTAATATGGAAGATACAGACAGCCCTAGTTGATACATGAGCTATTCGAGCATACAAACCATGATATTTATTTGAAGGTTTAGAGTTTGGCACATACAAATTTACTTGGAACGATAGGTAGATACCGTAAATAGGTAGGTATAGTGGACTCATGTGGAATAACTTTGGGGTTTAAGGGATTGGATGCACAAGCAGTATTCCCGCTTAGTACAGGTGAAGGCTAGCAAAAGACTAGGAAGCGACCATCTAGAGAGCGACAACAGTCATGAACATGCATTAAAATTAATCAACACTGAATGCAAGCATGAGTAGGATATAATCCACCATCAAAATAAATATCGTGAAGGCTATGTTGATTTTGTTTCAACTACATGCGTGAACATATGCCAAGTCAAGTCACTTAAATTATTCAGAGGAGGATACCACCTATCATACCACATCATAACCATTTTAATAGCATGTTGGCACGCAAGGTAAACCATTATAACTCATAGCTAATCAAGCATGGCACAAGAAACTATGATCTCTAGTTGTCATTGCAAACATGTTTATTCATAATAGGCTGAATCAGGAACGGTGAACTAATCATATTTACAAAAACAAAAGAGGTCGAGTTCATACCAGCTTTTCTCATCTCAGCCAGTCCATCATATATCATCATAATTGCCCTTCACTTGCACGACCATTGGACTAAGCTGGAATCTGCAGGCATTCAATAAATAGGAGAAGACAAGGCAATATGGGCTCTTTTGTCAGATCAACAATAATGCATATAAGAGCCTCTTTAACAATTTAATTATGGCCTTCTCCTATCAACCCCCAAAGAAAAGAAATAAAACTATTTACATGGGAAAGCTCCCAACAAGCAAAAGAAGAACAGGAAATCTTTTTGGGTTTTCTTTTTAATTACTACTACAAGCATGGAAAGTAAACTAATTAAAAGCTACAACTATTTTTTTGGTTTTTCTTAAGGTTTATTAAACACACAAGAAGAAAGTATAAAAAAAGGAAAGTAAACTAGCATGGATGATACAATGAAAAAGTATGAGCACCGACATCTAGCAATGAGTGTGTGAGCATAAATGTAATGTCGGTGAGAAATACATACTCCCACAAGCTTAGGATTTTGGCCTAAGTTGGTCTATGGCCAAGGCTAGCCCGACTGATATCCATAATAGTAGCTGGGGTCGTACTGTGATGCAGCAGCTATCGCCTACTGAGCTGCAGTGTGGCGACGAGCGGCCTCCTCTCTCCTCTCGTACTCATCTACCTCCTCTCTGGTAATAGTATATCCTCCTCTTGCCTGATAATCAAAGAAAGCAGGAGCAGGGAGAGTAATACGAACAACACAACGTCAGTCAAAGATTAGTCGATACTGTAGAGGTGATTCGTTCCTCTCGACAAACTAGTGGTGAACCATAGCATTAAAATCTAGATAGGCAGGAGGTAATTCAATATCATCTTCGCGTACATCTATACCAAGAAAATTCGCTACGCGGGTTGCATTAATTCCACCAAAGAAATCTCTGTTATATCTATTAAGGTTCAACCTACATGCAACAATGGCTCCCAAATTATATGGTTGGTCTCCTAACACAACACTCCTAAGAATACTGAGATCGGGGACACACATGTGACATGCCTCATCTTTACCATTTACGCATCTACCTATGAAGAGAGCAAAATAATGTATAGAAGGAAAGTGAATACTCCCTATGGTAGCTTGTGTAATATCTCTAGATTCTCCCACAGTTATGCTAGCAAGAAAATCTCTAAATTCAGATTTGCGAGGATCCCTTATACTACCCCATTGTGGAAGTTTGCATGCAGTGGTAAAATCCTCTAAGTCCATGGTATAAGATTTATCATAAAGATCAAACATGACAGTTGGAGAATTACGTGAAGTTGAAAATTCAAACCTCCTCACAAAGGAACTAGTGAGATTATGATACTAACTGCACTTCTCTTCCTCAAAGCTCACGAGATCAGCGTTACGCAAATATGTGTTGAATTCTTCTTTTTTTCCCGCTCGATCCATAAAATTTTCAGAAGGCCACTCACAAGGACGCACTGGAGCGTCTCTTGGTGGCTCTTCGTCAGCATCACGCATTGCAAGCCTGGGTCCTTGCTTCCATGAACAACCACCTTGGAACATTTTCCTAAGCATTTTTCTTCCTCTAAAAAATTCTGAATTTTTTTAGTAACTTCAAAATAAAAGTAAATCGAACTCAATAATATTGATAGCAACTACTCCTACAAGTGCCTAGGGCCTATATCATGCATCAAAACTACTTTTGACCATATAAATTTGACATGCAAGCTCAAGAACAGGGTCACCTAAACAACACTAATTTGCAATGAATAAAGCACTAGAACAAAAACTAATTGGACCAATGGAGGAGTCACATACCAAGGAACAATCTCCCCAAGTAGTTTTGTGACAGGTGCTTTGAGCAAGGAGATCAAAAATGGCAGCAAAACGAGCTTGGACTCGGGTTTGAGCTGGTTATTCGTGTTTGGGGGAGGAAGGAGTGTATGGGTGAAAGGATAAGTGGAGGAGGGACACCATGGGCCCACGAGGTAGGGGGGCGCGCCCTAGAGGGGTGGGCGCACCCTCCACCCTCATGGGCAGGTGGTTGACCTCCCTGGTGTGTTCTCAGTTCCATAAATCCTCAAATATTATAGAAAAAATCATATTTAATTTTCAGGGCATTTGGAGAACTTTTATTTTCGAGGTATTTTTATATTGCACGGATAATCAGATAATAGACAGACAAATATTTATATTTATTTTATTTAATATAAATAACAGAAAGTAAAAGTGGGGTACAGAAGGTTGTGCCATCTAGTTTCATCCATCTCATGGTCATCAAAAGGAATCCACTAACAAGGTTGATCAAGTCTTGTTAACGATCTCATTCCGAATAACATGGAACCGGAGAAATTTCGAATAGCACTATGTTACCTCAACAGGGATATGCACATCCCCAATAATAAGAATATCATATTTCTTCTTGATAGTAGGAAGAAGAAATTCAAAACCTCCAAATATAATCGATGGAATTTTCCAATAGAGTTGATACTATGAACTTGAGGTTGCTTCCTCAGAAAGTGTACCGTATGCTCATTACCATTTACATGAAAAGTGACATTGCCTTTAGTGCAATCAATAACAGCCCCTGAAGTATTCAAAAAGGGTCTTCCAAGAATTATAGACATACTATCGTCCTCAGGAATATCAAGAATAACAAAGTCCGTTAAAATAGTAACGTTTGCAACTACAACAGGCATGTCCTCACAAATACCGACAGGTATAGCAGTTGATTTATTAGCTATTTGCAAAGATATTTCAGTAGGTGTCAACTTATTCAAATCAAGTGTACGATATAAAGAGAGAGGCATAACACTAACACCAGCTCAAAGATCACATAAAGCAGTTTTAACATAATTTCTTTTAATGGAGCATGGTATAGTGGGTACTCCTGGATCTCCAAGTTTCTTTGGTATTCCACCCTTAAAAGTATAATTAGCAAGCATGGTGGAAATTTCAGCTTCTAGTATCTTTCTTTTATTTGTAATAATATCTTTCATGTACTTAGCATAAGGAATGGTTTTGAGCATATCAGTTAATCGCATACGCAAAACGATAGGTCTAATCATTTCAGCAAAGCGCTCAAAATCCACATCATCCTTTTTCTTGGATGGTTTGGGAGGAAAGGGCATGGGTTTCTGAACCCAAGGCTCTCTTTCTTTACCATGTTTCCTAGCAACAAAGTCTTTCTTATCATAATGTTGATTCTTTGATTGTGGGTTATCAAGATCAACAACAGGTTCAATTTCTATATCATTATCATTGCTAGGTTGAGCATCATCGTGAACATTATATTTAACCTTATCACTAGCTTCAGGTTCATTACCAGATTGTGTTTCAGCATCAGAAATAGAGATATCATTTGGATTCTCAGGTGTTTCAGTAAGAGGTTCACTAGAAGCATGCAAAGTCCTATAATTCTTTTTCTTCCTTTTAGAAGGACTAGGTACATCTATATTATTTCTCTGAGAATCTTGCTCAATTCTCTTAGGGTGGCCTACAGGATACAAAGGTTACTGAGTCATTCTACCACCTCTAGTCATAACATTAACAACATTATCATTATTCTTACTATTCAATTCATTGAGAAAATCATTTTGAGCTTTAAGTACTTGTTCTACTTGAGTGGTAACCATAAAAGCTTGTTTACTAATAATTTTAAGTTCACCTTTGACATTAGCCATATAATCACCCAAGTGTTGAAGCATATTTGAATTGTATTTCAATTGTCTACCAAAATAAGCATTAAAGTCTTCTTGCTTAGACATAAATTTATCAAACTCATCTAAGCATGGGCTAGCAAACTTAGTAAATGGGATTTCAGCTTTATCATATCTATAGAGAGAATTTACCTTTACTATCTGTGTCGGGTTATCAAGACCATGAGTTTATTCAATAGGTGATGGATCAAGATCATATGTTTCTTCAACAGGCGGTAGATTAAGATCATGTATTTCTTCAATATGAGGTAAATTCTTAACATCTTCAGCTTTAATACCCTTTTCTTTCATAGATTTCTTTGCTTCTGGCATATCTTCAGGACAGAGAAATAAAATACCCCTCTTCTTCGGAGTTGGTTTAGGAATAGGTTCAGGAATTGGCTCCGGAGGTGTCCAATTATTTTCATTTGTCAACATATTATTCAATAGATTTTCAGATTCATCTGGTGTTCTTTCCCTGAAAACAGAACCAGCACAACTATCCAGGTAATATCTGGAGGCATCGGTTAGTCCATTATAAAAGATATCAAGTATGTCATTTCTCTTAAGAGGATGATCAGGCAAATCATTAAGTAATTGGAGAAGCCTCCTCCAAGATTGTGGGAGACTCTCTTCTTCAATTTGCACAAAATTATATATATCCCTTAAAGCAGCTTGTTTCTTATGAGTAGGGAAATATTTAGCAGAGAAGTAATAAATCATATCCCGGGGACTATGCACACAACCAGGATCAAGAGAATTAAACCATATCTTAGCATCACCCTTTAATGAAAACGGAAATATTTTAAGGATATAAAAGTAGCGAGTTCTCTCATCTTTAGTAAACAGGGTAGCTATATCATTTAATTTAGTAAGATTTGCCACAACAGTTTCAGATTCATAACCATGAAAAGGATCAGATTCAACCAAAGTAATTATATCAGGATCAACAGAGAATTCATAATCCTTATCAGTAACAAAGATAGGTGAAGTAGCAAAATCAGGGTCAGGTTTCATTCTAGCATTTAGAGATTGCTTACTCCATTTAGCTAATAATCTTTTAAGTTCATTTCTATTTCTGGTAGCTAAAATAGCTAAAGAAGCATCTTGATCAAAAACATAACCCTTAGGAATGGCAAGTGGTTCTTCATCATCTCTTTCATCAGTATCATCATATTTAATATTTTCAATTTCTCTAGCCCTAGCAAGTTGTTCATCAAGAAAAGCACTAAGTGGCATAGTAGTAGCAGGCATAGAGGTAGTTTCATCATAAGTATCATGCATAGCAGAAGTGGCATCATCAATAACATGCGACATATCTGAATGAATAGTAGAAGCATGTGTAGGTGTCGCAAGCTTACACAAAACAGAAGGTGAATCAAGTGTAGAGCTAGATGGCAGTTCCTTACC
>NC_041382.1:772114707-772120294 GCF_002162155.2 Triticum dicoccoides
GGATCTCTCAAGTTCTTCATAATGATAAGCATATATACACTAGTAGAAAAAGGGCCTATAGTCCCGGTTCGTAAGGGCCTTTAGTCCTGGTTCCGGAACCGGGACTAAATTGTCGGTACTAATACCTCCCCCCTTTAGTCCCGGTTCAATCTAGAACCGGGACTAAAGGCCCTCCACGTGGGCAGTGCGCAGAGCCCAGTCAGGAGACCCTTTGGTCCCGGTTGGTGGCACCAACCGGGACCAATAGGCATCCACGCGTCAGCATTTCTGAAGTGGGGTTTTTGTTTTTTTTTGAAAGGGGGGGTTGGGGGTTTTTGGGGGTTAATTTAGGTGTTTCATATATTGTGTTAGCTAGCTATAATTAGTAGAGAGAAGTGTCCTCTCTTATGTCCGTGCTTGGTCGACGCTACGTACTATACATACGTATAGAGAGGACTAAACACGCTGGCTAGCTAGTAAGCAAACGAAGGAAACAGAAGATCGTCATGAACATATATGCATACAGAGAGAAGTGATATCGACCACCTCTCCTTCTCCGAGAGATTGGTCGAACAACAAGTTCTCGTATATCTATCTGACACTACCGGCTACATATATACAATAATTATCTCTTACAAATATAATCATACGGACTCAGGGTCCACATAGAATTCTCCGTCTTCAAGGATCACGTTGTCAAGAAAGAATGCCGCCAATTCCTCTTGAATTGCTCGCATGCGAGCTGGTGCTAGGAGTTCATCCCGCTCCCGAAACATCTAATTTGAAGAAGAGGGTCAATACATATATATATGAATGAATGAAACTCAACTCAAATGATGGTAATAAAATAAAATTGTGAATGTTGTTATTTACATACTTCATATTGTTCGTTAGAGTACCCGCTCAGCTCATAGGTCGTGTGGCGGATGGACTCGCAGATGTAGTATCCACAGAAATCATTCCGTTGTTCCTGCCACAACCACTTTACAAGAAATAGAGGTCAATCAAACTGATAAGCAAGAATGCTAAATGGTATTGATGAAACTAGCGCTTGAATCACTAGGAGATGCGTGGAACATGCTACTATAGTACTTACTTTCGGGTGTCTAAATTCCAGCTCCTTCGGCAGTCCCGGAACTGTTTTGGTGAATTTTCTCCAAACCCTGCCGGACATAGAAAACAATTACTTGATATCAGGAAATGAACAAAGGTGCTGATATGGTGGATAATGATCGATTTAACTTACTTCTGGAGTATTTGAGTCATGTCTGCATAGTCCTAGGGATCTTTTCGTTTAGAGTCTAAGACGGTTACTACTCCCTGCTCAAGCTTAATCTCTAGGAGAATATAGTGGAAACTGCACACACATGCATAACTCATCAATTACATTACTATAACCTTGACTAATATATAAGGGAAACCGAATACGCACAAGACAGTAACACTCACCTGAAGTTGTAAGGAAAGAGTATTATATCTTTGTTTTGATTTATTACGAACGATCGTAGCAAGTTGGCCTCGGTAGCTGCGGCATGAAGTTTAACCTCAGTTGCATCTATGAGATATGTGTTAATGAACCCAATATCACTGACTTGTCTTTTCTTCAATTCGGCGATCTTCAATCTGCATAATATAGTGAGGATGATTATAAATACATGCAATGAAAGAGCTAAGCTATATAGAGAAACTTAATGACAGAAGTAGTAATACTTACAGACAGTAGTAGGCAACCGTTGTTTTATCGAGGGCCAATTGATTGAAAAACTGATAGAACTCCTCAAATGGAACAGGCAACAGATCAATTCCAACGAGGTCATGCTCCTTTTTAACTTTCACATACAAAGTACTGCTCCCCCCAGAGTCTCTGCAGATTTTCAAGTACCAATCATGCAATCTTCGCATCATTGTTGATAGAGATCTTTCATCTTTGACGAGAGGCTTCCCGTACTCGTATCTTTGTATCTGCACGTCCATGGGTTCATAATGTACTTCGTCGGGCAGGTAATCTGCAAGATTTCTATAACCGGGCACCATCCTCGGATCATTAGCGACGTTGTGGCTAGGCACCTTGAGCGGGGGGCACGATTGCTTTGCTTGTTCGCCGAGCTGGGCAATTTGTTTCCCAGCTCGTCGTTCTTTCAGCCTTTGATCACTGACAGTACTTCCCGACCGCTCCGCTTCGGCAAATTCCTTTCCAATAATGCGGTCATAGTTTCCTTTCGGCGGATCAGACTTCGGTGGTTTTGTCAGGGCAGCCAGAGTGCGCTTCACTTTCACCCGATCTACCTTCTCCTCCGGAGATGGATGTTTCTTTGCTTTCACCCCTTCAAAGAAGTTCCTCACTTCTTCTCGCGTGATCTCGGCATTCTCCTCCAGGGTCCTCTCATATGGTAACTTCTCTGGAGTCTTCAGAGAAGGACCGAATCTGTATGTCCTCCCGCCTCTGGTTGTACTGCTAGACACCGACCGAGCAGACGTAGCGGTTGTCTTCTTTACTTGCTTAAGAGGTAGAGGAGAAGGACTACGACGCGCCGGAGCAGCTGGAGCGGCGGCAGGTCTCTTCCGCCCTTGCTGGCGAGGCAGAGAAGGAGGAGGCTGGCTGCTCAGGCGCGTCGGCGCAGACGGAGAAGGAGACGGAGTGCCGCCATGCACCGGAGAAGGAGCCGGCCGAGGGCCCTGATCGTCACTCACCGGAGGAGGAGGCGGTGGAGGCGGAGTGCCCTGACTCGCCGGAGGAGGAGGAGGAGGCGGTGGCGTCCAGTTCGGAAGGTTGATGAGCTCCTTCCGCCATAGGCATGGAGTCTTCAGAGCAGACCCCAGCCGAGTCTCCCCTTCACCGGTAGGGTGGTTAAGCTGGAGGTCCTCAAATCCCTCCGTTATCTCATCCACCATCACCCTAGCATATCCTTCTGGAATCAGCCGGCAGTGAAAAGTTGCGCCGGGTTCAGTAGGATAAACAGAGCCAACAGCCGCCTTGACCTTCAAATTCATCCATTGCGTCATAAGGTGGCAATTTTGAGACTCCGTTATAGCATCCAGGGGATAGCTGGCAGGAGCCGTCAAGGCATGCTCCGGCTGAAGCAGCTTGGTGGAAGCCACGCTGCTTCTGCGCTGAGATGGCGGGGTAGCTTCGGGGAAGGCTTCGGCAGTACGTTTGCTGCGATTTGCTTCTCGTTCCTCTATCACGTCTACCCTTGCTTGCAGCGCCTGCATTTGGGTCTGCTGCACTTTTTTCCTCCTCTCATGGGATTTGTAACCGCCTGCGTCCGGAAACCCAACGTTCCACGGAATGGAGCCTGGCGTGCCTCGTGTCCGTCCAGGGTGCTCAGGATTCCCGAGGGCCATTGTGAGCTCGTCGTTCTCTCTGTCTGGAAAGAACGTCCCTTCCTGCGCTGCTTCGATATACTGCGTAAGCTTACTGACTGGTATGTCCATTTGATCGTTCGTCCAAATGCACTTCCTTGTTACAGGGTCCAGGATTCCGCCAGCCCCGAAGAACCAAGTCCGGCAATGGTCTGGCCAGTTAATTGTCTCTAGTTCGATCCCTTTATGAACAAGATCATTCTCAGTCTTGGACCACTTAGGCCGGGCTACGAGGTAGCCACCTGACCCCGTGCGATGGTGAAGCTTATTCTTCGCAGCATTTTGCTTGTTTGTCGCCGACATCTTCTAACTCTTTTCCGATGTCTTGTGGGCCACAAATGCGGGCCAGTGATCTCTGATCTTCTCATATCTGCCCTTGAATTCTGGTGTCTCATTATTTTCGACAAACTTATTCAGCTCTTTCTTCCACCTCCTGAATAGTTTTGCCATCCTCTTCAGAGCAAAAGACTTGCTTAATTTCTCTTTAACTGGGTTCTCTGGATTATCCTCAGGCGGTAGGGTGAAATTTGACTTCAGCTCAGTCCAAAGATCATTTTTCTGCATATCAATTGACATAAGAGACCTCAGGGTCTTCTGTAGCCGGCTTAAACCATTGCTGGATGCTTATCGGGATCTTGTCCCTAACCAGAACCCCGCACTAAGCAACAAATGCACTCTTTGTCCGGAGGAGTTCAATAGGTTGGCCGTCGGGCGCGATTGCTATGATCTCAAACTTTTCATCCGAGCTCAACTTTTTCTTCGGGCCTCGTCTCTTTACCGAAGTTGTGCTCGATCCGGAGGGCTAGAAAAAAGAACAAAGACTTAATTAATATGTGTACATACCAAAACAATGAATGCATCAATCAGCTAGTCAGCATAGGCTTAACTAATATATATACCTGGCCGGACTCGGTTCGGTCACCGGAGCCGTCCTCATGTTCTTCTTCTTGCACCGACATTAGGTCACCGTAGCCAGCTTGTTCACCCTCTCCTTCCAGACCATCGGTTTCGTTGAGAAACAATGAGATGGCATCACTTCCTTCTGCGATTATGTCCCTCAACAACGCTTCTTTTGTTGCTTCGTCTAGGGCGGTGTCCATAGTTTCTACAAATATTTACAACATGGCAATTATTATTCAAACATGATAGATGGATATATTAGTGCCAAACGTAGAACTAGCTACCTAATCATAGTAAGCTATCGGGAGGGGGTATATATCGACAACGATGACACTACATCTATGTCCCTCGACGACCCTCGTTCCCGATAAAAAAAAGAGGAAGAAGAAGAAAAAAAAGAGGAGAAAAAAGAATAGAGGAGAAGAACCCTCGAACCCTCGACCCCTATACGACCCTCTTCTTCCTCTCATGTTCGAGAGGATCGCCGAGGGGTCGGGAGGTTGCCTAGTGTCAAAGGATTCAACAAAACCATGTCTTCATCATTAGGCGAAAGTAACATGTGCATGATGGTATGAAGATCTTCAAAGTTGTTCTGGAATGGAGTCCCAGATAGGATAATTCGCTTTTTGGTACAAATTTCAGCAAGAGCCTTCCGAATATCGCTATTTGGAAGGCCTTTGCTGAATTCGTACCAAAAGGCGGATTATTCTATCCGCGACTCCATTCCAGAACAACTTTGCAGAACTTCGTACCAACATGCCCTGGTTACTTCCGGCTAATGATGAAGGCATGGATTTCTTCAATACTTTGACACTAGGAAACCTCTCTCCACCCCTCGGCGATCCTCGACCCCTCGACCCCTAGACGACCCTACTGGAACCCTCGACCCTCGAACCTATAGAACCCTCGAACCCTCGACCCTGAAACCCTCGACCCTTGACCCCTTAACGACCCTCGACCCTCTACCCTAGTTCCCGACCCTCGACCCCCGAAGAGGAAAAATAAATAAGAAGAAGAAAAAAGAAGAAAAAGAAGAGGAGAAGGAAGAAAGGAATAGCCGTCCTCATATTCTATTTTCTCTTCTTCTCCACTATTCCTTTCTTCCTTCTCCTCTTCTTTTTCTTCTTTTTTCTTCTTCTTATTTATTTCACCTCTTCTTTTCCTCTCCTCTTCTTCTTTATTTCCTCTTCTTATTTTCTTCTTTCTTATCCTTCTTTTTCTAAAATTGTAATTTTTGCATATATAAAACTTTTCTAAAATTGTAACTTTCTATATAAAACTTTCCTATCGGGAGGGGGAGAAGATCGAAGAAAAAAAAGAAGAAAAAAAAGAGGAGAAGAAGAAA
>NC_041382.1:772120711-772137357 GCF_002162155.2 Triticum dicoccoides
GCGGGCGCGAGGCGACGGCGCGGGGCGACGACGGGCTCGGGGCGGCGACGATGACGACGAACGGCCTGGGGGCGTCGGGGCGAATGGGAGGCGGTTAGCCAAAATTTCACAAGTGTTGGCTTATATAGCCAGAGCAATGGTCCCGGTTCGTGCTACGACCCGGGACTAATGCTCCCTTTAGTCCCGGTTGGTGCAACGAACCGGGACCAAAGGTCAATTTTCAGTAGCCGAAAGGGCGGGAAGCGAAGGCCATTGGTCCTGGTTGGTGGCACCAACCGAGACTAAAGGGGGGCAATGGTCACAGTTGGTGCCACGAACCAGGACCAATGCCCCCTTTAGTCCCGGTTGGTGCCACCAACCAGGACCAATGGCCTTGTGCTGCCCCGCGCCCAAAAGTTTAGTCCCACATCGCTAGCTGAAGGGCGCCGGCACTGGTTTATAAGCGCTGGTGTGCCTCCCCATTCGAGCTCCTCTCTAATGCAGGCTTTCGGGCCTAAACTTGCTACTGCCCGTGGGCCTATTGGGCCTTCTGCGGGCCTGAATCCTGGCCCATGTAGGGTTTCTAGTCGTATTCAGGCCGTGGAGGCCCAGTAGGAGGCATTTTTTTTGGTTTTTTCTTTTTTATTTCTACATTTTTTGGTTTTTCATTTTTTATTTCTACTTACAACTAAATACTTACAGTTTTTTAGTGATTTCTTTTTGCTTTTAGGTCACAAAAATTATAAACTTTCTGTTAGTGCCATTAGTTTTAAATTTTGAATAGTTTAAATTTGAATTTTTAATAATTTGTGTGAATCACTAGTTTATGAATAACTTTACTATAAAAATAGAATTTTTTTCTATTTATTTTTTATTTCTACTTACAACTAAATACTTACAGTTTTTTAGTGATTTCTTTTTGATTTTAGGTCACAAAAATTATAAACTTTCTGTTAGTGCCATTAGTTTTAAATTTTGAATAGTTTAAATTTGAATTTTTAAAAAATTGTGTGAATCACTAGTTTATGAATAAATTTACTATAAAAATAGAATTTTTTTTCTTCTTTGCTATTTATTTTTTATTTATACTTACAATTAAATACTTATAGTTTGATTTTAGGTCACAAAAATTATATTCTTTTTGCTATTGAAGAATATTATAGTTTTATTTTAGTTGATCATAATATAATATTTTAATTGATTGTTTTTATTTTCATAAAAGTTTTGTAGTTCATTCTGTTTGCTATTAATTCATTATTTGAGCTAAATGACTCTGAAATTGGAAATCATTTCAAAATGAACTCTGAAAAGGTTGAAAGTTGGCATGGTATCATCATTTCACCCACATAGCATGTTCCAAAAAGTAGAGAGGGTTACGACAAAAACTTGATGCACTTCGTGTACAAAATGGACAATCACTTTTGAAGTATCAAAGGTTTGAACCATAAGACATGAAATCATTTCAAATGAACTCTGAAAAAGTTGAAAGTTGGGATGGTATCATAATTTCACCCACATAGCATGTGCATGTACAAAACGGACAATGGGAGCATGTTCGTCTGTTACAAATTTGGCATGGTATCATCATAATAGTTGCGGGAGAAAGTCTTCACTTTTTCTTCGCTTGTGTCATTTGCTTATTGCGCCGTAACCATGGATAATCTTCATTGTTTATCAGGATGCTTGGGTCAGCCTTGAGATTGAAGGGAGGAATTTCATGAAACTTTTCATAATCTTCAGACATGTCTGTCTTGCCGTCCACTCCCAGGATGTCCCTTTTTCCTGAAAGAACTATGTGGCGCTTTGGCTCATCGTATGATGTATTCGCTTCCTTATATTTTCTTTTTCTCGGTTTGGTAGACATGTCCTTCACATAGATAACCTGTGCGACATCATTGGCTAGGATGAACGGTTCGTCAGTGTACCCAAGATTTTTCAGATCCACTGTTGTCATTCCGTATTGTGGGTATACCTGTACCCCGCCGCCTAACAGATTGACACATTTGCACTTAAACAAAGGGACCTTAAAATTAGGTCCGTAGTCAAGTTCCCATATGTCCACTATGTAACCATAATATGTGTCCTTTCCGCTCTCGGTTGCTGCATCAAAGCGGACACCGCTGTTTTGGTTGGTGCTCTTTTGATCTTGGACGATCGTGTAAAATGTATTCCCATTTATCTCGTATCCTTTGTAAGTCAATACAGTCAAAGATGGTCCCCTTGACAACAAGTACAACTCATCACAAACAGTGTTGTCACCTCTGAGACGTGTTTCCAACCAACTGCTGAAAGTCCTGATGTGTTCACATGTAATCCAGTCGTCGCATTGCTCCAGGTGTTTGGAGGGCAGAATGTTCTTGTGTTCATTGACATATGGGGTCACCAAGGTAGAGTTCTGTAGAACTGTGTAGTGTGCTTGAAACCAAGAATATCCGTCCCTGCATATTATTGAGTCTCTTCCAAGAGTGCCTTTTCCAGTCAGTCTCCCCTCATACCGCGATTTAGGGAGACCTATCTTGTTAAGGCCATGAATGAAGTCAACACAAAACCCGATAACATCCTTTGTTTGATGGCCCATGGAGATGCTTCCTTCTGGCCTAGCGCGGTTACGGACATATTTCTTTAGGACTCCCATGAACCTCTCAAAGGGGAACATATTGTGTAGAAATACGGGCCCCAGGATGACAATCTCGTCGACTAGATGAACTAGGACATGCGTCATGATATTGAAGAAGGATGGTGGGAACACCAGCTCGAAACTGACAAGACATTGTGCCACATCACTCCTTAGCCTTGGTACGATTTCTGGATCGATCACCTTCTGAGAGATTGCATTGAGGAATGCACAGGCTTCACAATGGCTAATCGGACATTTTCCGGTAGAAGCCCCCTCAATGCAACCGGAAGGAGTTGCGTCATAATCACGTGGTAGTCATGAGACTTTAGGTTCTGAAACTTTTTCTCTGGCATATTTATTATTCCCTTTATATTCGATGAGAAACCAGTCGTGACCTTCATACTGAGCAGGCATTCAAAGAAGATTTCTTTCTCTTCTTTCGTAAGAGCGTAGCTGGCAGGACCTTTATACTGCTTCAGAGGCATGCCGTCTTTTTCGTGCAAATGTTGCAGGTCCTCTCGTGCCTCAGGTGTATCTTTTGTCTTCCCATACATGCCCAAGAAGCCTAGCAGGTTCACGCAAAGGTTCTTCGTCACGTGCATCACGTCGATTGAGGAGCGGACCTCTAGGTCTTTCCAGTAGGGTAGGTCCCAAAATATAGATTTCTTCTTCCACATGGGTGCGTGTCCCTCAGCGTCATTCGGAATAGCTAGTCCACCGGGATCCTTTCCAAAGATTACGTAGTGTAAATCATTGACCATAGCAAGCACGTGATCACCGGTGCACATGGCGGGCTTCTTCCGGTGATCTGCCTCGCCTTTGAAATGCTTGCCTTTATTTCGACATTGATGGTTGGTCGGAAGAAATCGACGATGGCCCAGGTACACATTCTTCCTCCATTTGTCCAGGTATATACTTTGAGTGTCATCTAAACAGTGCGTGCATGCGTGGTATCCTTTGTTTGTCTGTCCTAAAAGGTTACTGAGAGCGGGCCAATCATTGATGGTCACGAACAGCAACGCCTTAAGGTTAAATTCCTCCTGTCTGTGCTCATCCCACGTACGTACACCGTTTCCATTCCACAGCTGTAAAAGTGCTTCAACTAATGGCCTTAGGTACACATCAATTTCGTTGCCAGGTTGCTTAGGGCCTTGGATGAGAACTGGCATCATAATGAACTTCCACTTCATGCACATCCAAGGAGGAAGGTTATACATACATAGAGTCACGGGCCAGGTGCTGTGATTGCTGCTCTACTCCCCGAAAGGATTAATGCCATCCGCGCTTAAAGAAAACCATACATTCCTTGGGTCCTTTGCAAACTCATCCCAGTACTTTCTCTCGATTTTTCTCCACTGCGACCCGTCAGCGGGTGCTCTCAACTTCCCATCTTTCTTTCGGTTCTCAGTGTGCCATCGCATCAACTTGGCATGCTCTTCGTTTCTGAACAGACGTTTCAACCATGGTATTATAGGAGCATACCACATCGCCTTCGCAGGAACCCTCTTCCTGAGGGGCTCGCCGTCAACATCACCAGGGTCATCTCGTCTAATCTTATACCGCAACGCACCGCATATCGGGCATGCGTTCAGATCCTTGTATGCACCGCGGTAGAGGATGCAGTCATTAGGGCATGCATGTATCTTCTCCACCTCCAATCGTAGAGGGCATACGACCTTCTTTGCTGCGTATGTACTGTCGGGCAATTCGTTATCCTTTGGAAGCTTCTTATTCAATATTTTCAGTAGCTTCTCAAATCCTTTGTTAGCCACAGCATTCTCTGCCTTCCACTGCAGCAATTCCAGTACGGTACCGAGCTTTGTGTTGCCATCTTCGCAATTGGGGTATAACCCTTTTTTGTGATCCTCTAACATGCGATCGAACTTCAGCTTCTCCTTTTGACTAATGCATTGCGTCCTTGCATCGACAATGACCCGGCGAAGATCATCATCATCGGGCACATCGTCTGGTTCCTCTTGATCTTCAGCAGCTTCACCCGTGGCAGCATCATTGGGCACATCATCTGGTTCCTCTTGATCTTCACCAGCTCCCCCCGTTGCAGCATCACCGTATTCAGGGGGCACATAGTTGTCATCGTACTCTTCTTCTTCGCCGTCTTCCATCATAACCCCTATTTCTCCGTGCCTCGTCCAAACATTATAGTGTGGCATGAAACCCTTGTAAAGAAGGTGGGACTGAAGGATTTTCCGGTTAGAGTAAGACCTCGTATTCCCACATTCAGTGCATGGACAACACATAAAACCATTCTGCTTGTTTGCCTCAGCCGCATCGAGAAACTCATGCACGCCCTTAATGTACTCGCGGGTGTGTCTGTCACCGTACATCCATTGCCGGTTCATCTGCATGCATTATATATAATTAAGTGTCCAAATTAATAGAAGTTCATCATCATCGAGAGGAGAAAGCTTAAGTAGTGTGGCTCGGGCATTCCATCGAACACCTCATGTGCATAGCAGGTGAGCTAGAGCACCACAAAGCCCTCTCCCCCTCGGCCAGAAAAAACAGAGCACTGTGCTCTGCTCTTGCGCGAGGGGGTATATATAGGCACCTCATTTGTCCTGGTTGATGACATGAACCGGGACTAAAGGGAAGCCTTTGGTCCCGGTTCAAGCCACCAACCGGGACCAATGGTGGTGGGCCAGGAGCGAGGCCCATTGGTCCCAGTTCGTCCCACCAACCGGGACCAAAAGGTCTAGACGAACCAGGACCAATGGCCCACATGGCCCGGCCGGCCCCCTGGGCTCACGAACCGGGACCAATGCCCACATTGGTCCCGGTTCTAGACTGAACCGGGACTAATGGGCTGAGCCGGCCTGGACCATAGCCCTATTTTCTACTAGTGATATATCCCAAGTGACTCAAAGAATAGAGCTATGCCCCCCGGCAATGGCGCCAGAAAATAGTCTTGATAACCCACAAGTATAGGGGATCGCAACAATTTTCGAGGGTAGAGTATTCAACCCAAATTTATTGATTCGACACAAGGGGAGCCAAAGAATATTCTCAAGTATTAGCAGCTGAGTTGTTAATTCAACCACACCTAGAAACTTAATATCTGCAGCAAAGTTTTTAGTAGCAAAGTAATATGATAGTGGTGATAACGGTAGTAAAAGGTAACAGTAGTAAAAGCAATGTTTTTGGTATTTTGTAGTGATGATAACAATAGCAAGGGAAAAGTAAATAAGCGAAGACCAATATATGGAAAGCTCGTAGGCAATGGATCAGTGCTGGAGAATTATGCCGGATGCGGTTCATCATGTAACCGTCATAACCTAGGGTGACACAGAACTAGCTCCAGTTCATTGATATAATGTAGGCATGTATTCCGAACATAGTCATACGTGCTTATGGAAAAGAACTTGCATGACATCTTTTGTCCTACCCTCCCGTGGCATCGGGGTCCTTACGGAAACTAAGGGATATTAAGGTCTCCTTTTAATAGAGAACCGGAACAAAGCATTAACACATAGTGAATACATGAACTCCTCAAACTACGGTCATCATCGGTAAGTATCCCGATTATTGTCACTTCGGGGTTAACGGATCATAACACGTAATAGGTGACTATAGACTTACAAGATAGGATTAAGAACACTCATATATTGATGAAAACATAATAGGTTAAGATCTAAAATCATGGCACTCGGGCCCTAGTGACAAGCATTAAGCATAGCAAAGTCATAGCAACATCAATCTCAAAACATAGTGGACACTAGGGGTCAAACCCTAACAAAATTAACTCGATTACATGATAGATCCCATGCAACCCATCACCGTCCAGCAAGCCTACGATGGAATTACTCACGCACGGCGGTGAGCATCACGAAATTGGTGATGGAGGATGGTTGATGATGACGATGGCGACGGATTCCCCTCTCCGGAGCCCCGAACGGACTCCAGATCAGCCCTCCCGAGAGGTTTTAGGGCTTGGCGGCGGCTCCGTATCGTAAAACGCGATGATTTCTTCTCCTTGATTTTTTTCTCCCGAAACTCAATATATGGAGGTGGAGTTGGAGTCGGAGAGGCAACAAGGGGCCCACGAGGTAGGGGGCGCGCCCCCACCCTCCTGGCAAGACGGTGGGCCCCCTGGCCTTCATCTTTGGCAGGTATTTTTCTTATTTTCTGAAAAGTGGCTCCGTGAAGTTTCAGGTCATTCCAAGAACGTTTGCTCCTGCACATAAATAACACCATGGTAATTCTGCTGAAAACAGCGTCAGTCCGGGTTAGTTCCATTCAAATCATGCAAGTTAGAGTCCAAAATAAGGGCAAAAGTGTTTGGAAAAGTAGATATGTTGGAGACGTATCAGTCCTTGGGCGTCCGGCCTGTTATCCATGGGCCGGACTGATGGGCTGTGAAGACATGAAGGCCAAAGACTGTATATGTGTCCGGATTGGACTCTCCTTGGCGTGGAAGGCAAGCTTGGCGACCGACTATGAAGATTCCTTCTTATGTAACCGACTCTATGTAACCCTAGATCCCCCTCGATGTATATATAAACCAGAGGGGTTACTCCGGAAAGGATATATTCATTACCATAGTCATATAGGCTAGGCTTCTAGAGTTTAGCCATCATGATCTCGTGGTAGATCAACTCTTTTAATACTCATATTCATCAAGATCAATCAAGCAGGAAGTAGGATATTACCTCCATAGAGAGGGCCTGAACCTGGGTAAACATCGTGTCCCCCGTCTCCTATTACCATCGATCCTAGATGCACAGTTCGGGACCCCCTACCTGAGATCCGCCAGTTTTGACACCGACATTGGTTCTTTCATTGAGAGTTCCACTGTTCCGTCAACGAAAGGTTCTATGGCCCCTTCAATCGTCTATGGTGACGCTGTCCAAAGAGAAACTTTCGTCCCCGGACAGATCTTTGTGTTCGACGGCTTCGTACTGCGGGCAAACTCGCTTGGTCACCTAGAGTAGATCAACAGCTATGCATCTGACCACCAGGTCAGATTTGGGAGCCTGAACTACGCCGCGGATATCCGTGGAGACTTGATCTTCAATGGATTTGGGACCGCGGCGATCGCTCCCCTTCACTCCGATCAATGTGACCTAAATCTGTCATCGGACCAGATTCAGGAGATGGCTCCTGTTGCTGCAATGGCCTTAGAACCAGAGCAAATCGTGACATTCGAGGCCACAGAGTCCGCGGTGCTGGAGCCACACGCAAACTCGACACCCTGCAATATTTGTGCAAACGGAACCCCGGACTCGTCTCCGGCCACAAGTTCCGGACCATGTGCGCTTGCGGACACCGCGCTAGATCGGTTATCGATCTTCGAATTCAGTGCCGCAAACATTTTTCAGCACTCACCTTTGGGCTATGTGCTAAACTCTTTAAAGAACTTGTCCTTGGAGAAGGATTCACAGCCGAACTATGTTCGGTTCGAGCCAGAGGCTGGTGATGGAAACTTCGATTGCCACTCGCAACCCACTTCATAGCCACCGTCGATGACTTAACCGACGTGCTTGATTACGGCTCCAAAGACATTGACGGTATGGACGACGATGCCAACCAGGAGCAAGGCCAAGACCCGCCATTTACTGGACGTTGGACGGCCACCTCTTCGTACGATGTGTACATGGTCGACACACCTAAAAAAGCTAGCGACGATGACAAAGGAGATCCAGTTGCGAATAAACCTTCTGAGACACAATCCAAGCGCCGACGCCTTAAACGCCGCTCTAAGCCTCGTCGCCCAAAAGATGACGACACTAGCACCGGATAAAATAGTACTTCGGCGACGCCGAAAATAATGAAGACCCTGTCGGGGCTGCATCCGAACAGGAGGAACAAGACAACGGGCAAGATAACCTTGATAAACAGGCCATGCCCAATGAAGACTTCATAGTGCCTGAGGCACCCCTCGAGTAGGAGCGCTTCAAGCGCCAGCTAATAGCCACTGCAAGAAGCCTGAAGAAGAAGCAGCAGCAACTCCAAGCTGATCAAGACCTGCTCATTGACAGGTGGACTGATGTCCTAGCAGCCTAAGAATACGGCCTTGAGTGCCCAGCCAAGAGTTACCCAAAGCGCAGACTACTACCTCAGTTCGATGAGGAAGCACCAGATCCCATACCTCCCTCACGCAATGCGGACCGACCACCCCATTGTCGGTATAAAATGGCAACTCAGGCCGAACAACAGCCCGCCCCACCGCCTCGCAAAAACAGGGATAGAACAGCTCGGGACCATACATACAACCTTCGGCATGATCTGGACAGTAGAGCAGGACACCCCAGATCAATGTAGGGATCACGAGGACGCTTCCCGACTTGGGATGACGGCTACCTATTCGGACATGAGAAACCTAGTCACACCCGGGCCGATAACCATAGACGGACTTCATCGGAGGCGCGCCATGACACGGCCCGATATAGAGGCGTCGCACACCATCTCTTCTTCACAGATGAGGTGCTGGAGCACGAATTCCCCGAGGGGTTTAAGCCCGTCAATATTGAATCATACGACAGAACAACTGATCCCGTAGTATGGATTGAGGACTTTATTCTCCACATCCACATGGCCCGTTGAGACGACCTCCATGCCATCAAATACCTCCCACTAAAGCTCAAAGGGCCAGCTTGACACTGGCTAAAGAACCTACCCGAAAATTCCATCGACGGCTGGGAGGACTTGGAAGAAGCCTTCCTTGACAACTTCCAAGATACATATGTCCGGCCACCCGATGCCGATGACATAAGCCACATAGTTCAACAACCTGGAGAATCAGCGAGAAAACTCTGGGCTAGGTTCCTAACCAAAAAGAATGAGATTGTTGACTGTTCGGATGCCGAAGCCCTAGCGGCCTTTAAGCATAGCATCCGTGACGAATGGCTCGCCCGCCACCTCGGCCAAGAAAAGACGAGGTCGATGGCAGCCCTCACGTCACTTATGACCCGCTTTTGCGCGGGAGAGGATAGTTGGCTGGCTCGTAGTATAAAGACAACTAACGAAGTAGGCCCCTCCGAGGCCAAAAACAGCACCAGCAAGCTCTGACGCAACAGACACAAATGCTGAAGCAATGGCGATAACACCAATGACACTATAGTTCACGCCGGATTAAGTGGCTCCAAGTCCGGCCAGCGAAAGAAGTCCTATAAAAGGTACGACGGAGGACCATCCAACTTGGACCGCATACTCGATCGTCCGTGCCAGATACATGGCACCCCTGACAAACCGGCCAACCATACTAACAGAGATTGCCGGGTCTTTAAGCAAGCCAGCAAGGTAAATAGCGGAAACATGGAAGGGGAATCACATAGTGAGGATGAAGACAAGGAGCCCCGGTAGCTGAACACTGGGGTGCAAAAGAAATTGCCGCCTCAAGTCAAAACAGTGAACATGATATATGCTACAGACATCCCCAAAAGGGAGCGCAAGCGTGCACTCAGGGACGTTTATGCGGTAGAGCCGGTCACCCCAAAATTCAACCCATGGTCGTCATTCCCATTCACCTTTGATCGTCGTAATCATCAGACTAGCATCCTTCAGGGCGGATTTCACATGACACGAGTCCTAATGGACGGTGGTAGCAGCCTCAACCTTCTCTATCAAGATACAGTACGCATAATGGGCATTAATCCCTCACGAATCAAGCCCACGATAACTAACTTTAAAGGAGTTATACCAGGCGTAGAGGCCCGTTATACCGGCTCAATCACGCTGGAGGTGGTCTTCGGTTCCTCGGATAACTTCCGAAGCGAAGAGCTAATCTTCGATATCGTCCCCTTCCACAGCGGCTACCACGCACTGCTCGGACGAACCGTATTTGCTAGATTCAACGCGGTGCCACATTATTATTATCTCAAGCTCAAGATACCCGGTCCATGCGGCATCACTACGGTAAATGGAAACACGGAACATTCCCTCCGTACAGAGGAGCATACCGCAGCCCTAGCAGCAGAAGTACAGAGCAGCCTTCTCAAGCGGCACCATAATCCGGTCGCCGAGCCCCTGGACATCGTTAAGAAGGTCCGGACTACACTGCAACAGGGCAGCTCAGTTCGTCAAGAGTTGAATTAGTAAATTCGGCCTCCGCCCCAGCCCCGATGAGGAAATGGCATCCGTACCGCACGTACATAACTACACACTCAAAACCCCATGGGTACTGACGGAGGCATAACTCGCTCGCGATCCACAGTGCGGCTTGACCGACCCTGGGATTCGCACGCCTTGATTTTTTCTCTTTTTTTATTACTGGTTTTTTTCTCTTTTTGAGGTCTATGCAGACGACTCGTTTGCAGAACATACCAAGGAGGCAAGGAGCTCTAGCATACAAGGGAATCCCCAGGTGGTCTCTATTAAACGATTGCCATATTTGTTTTACATACCCGCACGCAGCTCGCCCTTGGTTGCGGCATGTTAAATAGCTTTACATGCTTATCGCATTACTTGCACAAAGTACGCCTCGATGTACTAATTACATCACATTGCTGAATAAATGGTGGCGTCAGCTTATTACTTAATTTTCCTGTTTCCTCACCTTTGTATATATTACTTATTGCACACGTACACCATGGTACGTATTACTGTGCTAGGGGCTTCATTACACCCCGCATTATGGCAATAAAAGTCCAAACACTTTTCCTGTATAGTTCGGCACCTCGAACTTATAGCATTATATGCATCGGCTCCAAATCATGTCTTTGGTCAATAGTTGGGTTGCCCGGCTCCTGTGCTTACTACCTTACGTTCTGCTATATCGGCTAGGGTAGTAAAGGGAGAACTATTGCGATTGTGTCCCGGTTCTTCCGGATGAGCACCTCGGTAGAGAAAGCCGAAAACTTACTGTCATGATGCGGCGAGAGCTGGTCATCTGTTCGAGAGGTTCCAAATCGTTAGAGTTTTTTTTCCGCTTCTTGTGAAGAATCGGTTCCTCCGATTAGGCGTGTACAACGCCCCTAGTTCGGCCTTCTGAATACCAGGGGCTTCGCCAACTTTCTTAATTGTCAAACTCCTATGGCTAAGTGTGGGTGGTAAAGGCCGCATAGTCTGATTGCCTTGTTCGTTGCGCTAAACACCTCCTTTAAGGACCAGAATGTGGAGTAAAGAGTGTTTAGATTTATCCCGAACACCCCCGTACTATCTACGTGGGGGTAGAAGCCCTCAGATTTCATAAACGGCCGCATATGATGTAAAATGTAAATCACAAGCATTATAATACATAACATCACCATTCCATATTACAGGACATGATAATACAAATGTTCTGATGGGAATATGACATCCTTCGAACATTGCTCCACCACAAGGCGAGACCCCTCCAGGACGCCATCAAAATAGAGCACGGGTCGACGATGCTCCTTGCCCTCCGGCGGCCCCTCGGTCATCAGCTTATTGGCATCCAGCTTTGCCCAATGAGTCTTGACGCGGGCAAATGCCATACGCGCACCTTCAATACAGACCGACCGCTTCACGGCTTCGAGCCGCGGACAGGCACTTACAAGCCGCTTAACAAGTCCGAAGTAGCTGCTAGGTATAGGCTTGGCAGGCCACGCCCAGACTATCAGGTCCTTCATGGCTAGCTAAGCCGACCTGTGCAGCTCGACCAACTGCTTTAGCTTGTCGCTGAAGGGCAACGGATGTTCGGGTCCAAGATATTGGGACCAGAATAGCTTCTCCGTAGACATCCCTTCTTCGGCTCTATAATGCTTGGCAGCATCTGATATACTGCGCGGCAGATCCGTAAATGCCCCTGGAAAACCCAAATTCGGATAAGTACAAGGAACGTTTCTTCTACATAATTGCTTTGCATGGTGAAAGAAGTACTCGCCGCAATCTCCTTGGGCGCCTGAATTCCCTTGAGGAAGTCTCGTCTTCGGACATCACGTCCGGAGCACCTTTTTGGCGAGGGCCCTTCTTGGCCCCTTTGGCCGCTTTCTTGGTCGTCTTCTCTGGCACCTCATAATGTGCTGCAAAAGCATTTTCGTTAGTAATGGGAATTTTTGGTCTTCGGGCAGCGGAGCCGGACAGTTAATCCCCTCAGCTATCTTGATCCAGGCCTGAAAACACAGGTAGGAGAGCTTAGGTTTTTTCTCAAAATATGCTAGTAAAGGGTACGCCTTGACAACATTAAAAGAAGTTATTGGGTTAGCCTGGCGTTTTAAGCTAAGCCCGCGATCTTCGGTCGTGGGCGGTGGCGTCTCGTCGCCTTGAAGAGCACTTTCCAGATTTCTTCGTGCGTTGTGTCGAAGAGCTCTAGTAGCGTCTAGTGCTTGGCTGGATCGTACTCCCACAGATAGCAAGTCCGGCGTTGGCACGGAAGGACCCGACGAATGAGCTTGACCTGGACCATGTTGACAAGATTGATCTTCCTATCTATCATGTTCTGGACGAACGTTTGGAGCCCAGTCAGCTCGTCCGAGGGACCCCAGGTTAGCCCCTATTTTGCCAGGAGGTGAGCCGCATCGGGATTCCGGATCGGAATTCGGGGGCCGCCACCCAGTTGGCGTCACACGGCTCGGTGATATAGAACCACCCCGACTGCCACCCTTTCATTGTCTCTGCGAATGAACCTTCGGGCCAGGTAACGTTGGGCATCTTGCCCACCATGGCACCTCCGCACTCTGCTTGTTGGCCGATCACCACCTTCGGCTTCACATTGAAGGTCTTCAGCCATAGGCTGAAATGAGGCGGGATGCAGAGAAAGGCCTCGCACACGACAATGAATGACATGGTGTTGAGGATGAAGTTCGGGCCCTGGTCATGGAAGTCTAGCCCATAGTAAAACATTAGTCCATGGACGAAGGGATGAAGAGGGAAGCCCAGCCCGCGAACAAAATGTGTCAG
Organism: Triticum dicoccoides; assembly: GCF_002162155.2. Classification (NCBI taxonomy): domain Eukaryota; kingdom Viridiplantae; phylum Streptophyta; class Magnoliopsida; order Poales; family Poaceae; genus Triticum; species Triticum dicoccoides. Next base: position 772,134,126 of record NC_041382.1, read on the forward strand.
AAACACAACCCTCTCGTGGGGCTCTGGAGTAGGGACAATTTGTCCCTTGGCCTGGAATCGGTGAGTGATCTCCTTGGCCAGATATCCGGCCTGCCGGAGCGCCTTGATATCCCTCTTCTTGACGGAGGAGGCCATCCACTTACCCCCAGCTCCGGATCCGGACATCTTTGGAGTGCTTTCTCGGAGGAGGGAAAAGCTAAAAGCTTGGGCGCTGGAGCTCAGGGACGGAAGGACCGAGGAGGAGCCGAGGTGTGGGTGAAGAGAGGTAATCCTTATCCCCTTATAATGGCCATCAATATCAAGCGTCTCCCCACTCACCTTAAACTCGCCTATTCCCAAGGGTCGTGCAAACGGCACGGTTGGATCACCCATGCCCATATTGATGAGAATCCCGTAATAAGGGGACACGATATCTGCTTCAACAAGACGTGCCAATAGCAACCGCATCTCGAAACATGGAGCGGCAGACGAAAAATAGTTTGAAATTATGACCGGACAGACGTGATTTCATATTGTAAAAAGCTGTCAGGAGATTAGACTTGTGTAAAAATATATTCTCTCTGCGGTTATGTATGGTGTGTGTGACAGGTCCGGATACTATCATCGCATCCGAAGACTATCTGGAAGTTTGGATAGAAGGGAACCCGCCTTGCAATGCCGAAGACAATCTGCGTGCCGGACTCCTCGTCATTGAAGCCAGGTTCAGGGGCTGCTTAGGGAGTCCTGGACTAAGGGGTTCTCGGGCGTACGGCCTATTATCCATGGGCCGGACTGATGAGCTGTGAAGATATGAAGGCCGAAGACAGTATCTGTGTCCAGATTGGACTCTCCTTGGCATGGAAGGAAATCTTGGCAAACGACTATGAAGATTCCTTCTTATGTAACCGACTCTATGTAACCCTAGATCCCCCCGGTGTCTATATAAACCGGAGGGGTTAGTCCGGAAAGGATATATTCATTATCATAATCATACAGGCTAGGCTTCTAGGGTTTAGCCATCATGATCTCGTGGTAGATAAACTCTTGTAACACTCATATAGATCAAGAGCAATCAAGCAGGAAGTAGGGTATTACCTCCATAGAGAGGGCCCGAACCTGGGTAAACATCGTGTCCCCCATCTCCTGTTACCATCGATCCTAGACGCACAGTTCGGTACACCCTACTCGAGATCCGCCGGTTTTGACACCGACACTCACAGGTACAGAAGGTTGCGGCGGTGGAAATAGGGTTTCGTGGAGCTCCTGGATGTTTTTGGGGTATATGGTAATATATAGGAGGAAGAAGTACGTCGGTGGAGCCGCGAGGGGCCCATGAGGGTGGGGGGCGCGTCCTCCTGCCTTGTGGCCTCCTCGCTTCTTTCTTGATGCCCACTCCAATTCTCCTGGATCATGTTTGTTCCAAAAAAATAACTCTCCCAAAGGTTTCATTCCGTTTGGATTCCGTTTGATATTCCTTTTCTGTGGAACACTGAAATAGGCAAAAAACAACAATTTGCACTGGGCCTTTGGTTAGTAGGTTAGTCCCAAAAATAATATAAAAAGTATATTAAAGCCCATTAAACATCCAAAACAGATAGTATAATTGCATGGAACAATAAAAAATTATAGATACGTTGGAGACGTATCAAGCATCCCCAAGCTTAATTCCTGCTCGTCCTCGAGTAGGTAAATGATAAAAATAGAATTTTTGACGTGGAATGCTACCTAGCATAATTCTCAATGTAATTTTCTTTATTGTGGCATGAATGTTCAGATCCGAAAGATTCAAGACAAAAGTTTAATATTGACATAAAAATAATAATACTTCAAGCATACTAACAAAGAAATCATGTCTTCTCAAAATAACATGGCCAAAGAAAGTTATCCCTACAAATCATATAGTCTGGCTATGCTCTATCTTCACCACACAAAGTATTTAAATCATGCACAACCCCGATGGCAAGCCAAGCAATTGTTTCATACTTTTGGTCTTCTCAAACTTTTTCAATCTTCACGCAATATATGAGCGTGAGCCATGGACATAGCACTATTGGTGGAATAGAATGGTCGTTGTGGAGAAGACAAAGGGAGAAGATAGTCTCACATCAAATAGGCATATCAACGGACTATGAAGATGCCCATCAATAGATACCAATGTGAGTGAGTAGGGATTGCCATGCAACGGATGCACTAGAGCTATAAGTGTATGAAAGCTCAAAAAGAAACTAATTGGGTGTGCATCCAACTCGCTTGCTCACAGAGACCTAGGGCATTTTAAGGAAGCCCATCATTGGAATATAGAAGCCAAGTTCTATAATGTAAAATTCCCACTAGTATATGAAAGTGACAACATAGGAGACTCTCTATCATGAAGATCATGGTGCTACTTTGAAGCACAAGTGTGGTAAAAGGATAGTAGCATTGTACCTTCTCTCTTTTTCTCTCATTTTTTGGGCCTTCTCTTTTTTATGGCCTTTATTTTTTTCCTCTTTTTTTGTTTTCGTACGGAGTCTCATCCCGACTTGTGGGGGAATCATAGTCTCATCATCCTTTCCTCACTTGGGACAATGCTTTAATAATGATGATCATCACACTTTTATTTTCTTACAACTCAAAAATTATAACTCGATACTAGAACAAATATGACTCTATATGAATGCCTCCGGCGATGTACTGGGATGTGCAATGAATCAAGAGTGACATGTATGAAAGAATTATGAACGGCGGCTTTGCCACAAATACGATGTCAACTACATGATCATGCAAAGAAATATGACAATGATGAAGCGTGTCATAACAAACGGAACGGTGGTAAGTTGCATGGCGATATATCTTGGAATGGCTATGGAAATGCCATAATAGGTAGGTATGGTGGCTGTTTTGCGGAAGGTATAAGGTGGGTGCACTAGTAGAAAAAGGACCTAACGTGAGACACATTAGTCCCAGTTTGATTTTGATCCGGTACTAATGGTACCATTAATGCCGGTTCGAACAGCTATGCATTAATGTCGGTTCGTGTTGAACCTTTAGTACCGGTTCGTGCCATGAACCGGTACTAAAGGGGTGGTGGCAGGCTGGCGTCAGGCTGGGGCCCCATGATCACCTTTTGTGCCGGTTCATGGCACAAACCGGTACTAAAGGGATAACCTTTAGTACCGGTTTGTGGCATGAGCCGGGACTAAAGGGGTCTGACCTATAGTCCCGGTTGGAGACACAAACCGGGACTATAAGGCAATTTTCAATCTCTACCCCC